>NC_081170.1:26730418-26739470 GCF_012432095.1 Onychostoma macrolepis | reverse complement strand
ATCTTAGATTAAAATATACTTCATATTAAATCTGATCCTGAATTATTGAATGCTTTCAGTTTTACGTCAGTCAAATTTAGTTTGGAGTTACAAATAAACAAAATAAAAAATTCTCCATAACTTATGTACCAGCATTTATTTTGTTTTTATTTCCAAATATAGCTCAGTCCAAAATGATTATTTAGTGGTAAACATGTTAAAGATTAATAGAGAGGCTGTTTCCTCACAAATATCTGTGAACTGAACTCCACTGTTATCCTTTAAAAAAGGCCAAATCGAGTCCTTGTCTCCAGCAGCTCCAGTAACAAGCGCTGCGACTCAGACTCAGATCTCACAGGCGTTACACACCGGATGTGACATCTGTACTCTATTCTGATGTTCAAGCTTCAAAACAGTGAATCTAATCACTAGTGTGCAGGCAAATGTTCACTTAAAAATGAACAAAGTGAATTTTAAAGACATGACACTTCTTTTCCAGTGTGCTGGATGCTAAATGTTGGAGGGCACTGGTTGAAGGACAGGATTTATTGATACTAACTCATGATCTGCTCACATGTAAATGCACTTCACTCGTAAGCACGTGGCACTGCAGACTGTATATTTAATTAAATAGCAGCCTTTTGTGATTTGATAACTGCACTAACCCATATCACAATTTCAATTGTTATAGGTTGCTTGATAGGCCACGTCAAATGAGCCCACCCCAAGCCTCTGTGACTTCCTGATCCAAAGACATGATCTCACAAAATTTACACCAATGTTAAGCCTATGGGATTTTTACCCAAATCTTTGGTATTCTGTATGATCATCATCGCCCGTCACTTAGAAAAGATATAGCACACCTCTCCTCAATGAGCCGGTCGATTTGACACCTTATTCATGGGTCTACGACAAATGGTGTAGGAGTAGTAGCGCGCCTAAATTTTGTCAGGGCGAATAGTAATAATAATACTAGAATGTACATTTCCTGAAGAAAATGTGAGTGGTGCTTGCAGTGGCAAAACTCGGCACTAGGCCATCAGTAGAGCCTTCATCATGAAGGACCAACTCCCATGTCTGTATGATGTTGTGGAGCTGAGATATGGCTTCTTTATGTTGCTATACGGTTGCTAGGGTGCTCTATATGGTTGCTAGGTTGTAGCTGCACAGTCGCTGTGGTGATACTTACAGACTGTTTTTTTAGCCCAAACAAAAGAGGCCACCCCCATATCTATACCATTTTCTGGTGCTGAGAAATTGCTTATTCATGTGTTTGTTCAGTTGTTAAGGTACTCTAAATGGTTGCTATGGTGTGACCATACAGTTTATGGGATGATATTTAAAGACTATTTGACAGTCTGAATCCACTGAGCCCAACGCCATGTTTCTACAATGTTTTGGTGCTGGAAAATTGTTTGTTAATGTCCTTTACGGTTGCTAGGGTGCTGTAAGTGGTTGCTAGGGGCATAGCTATGAAGTTGTCATGTCAGTACTTATTGGCTGCTTGATAGGCCGAGTCAAAAGAGCCCTCCCCAAGTCTCTGTGACCTCCTGATCCAAAGATATAATCTCAGTAATTTTGTGCCAATGTTAAGTCTATGGGACTTTTTGCCCAAATTTATTCGTCCACCAGACGAATATCGTACACTCAATTACTTATAAGATATAGCACACCTCTCCTCAATGTGTCGCATGATTTGATATCTCATTCATGGGTCTCGACAAAAAGGTGCAGGAGGAGTAGCGTGCGAAGTTTTGTCTGGGCGAATAGTAATAACAATACTAGAATATACATTTCCTGAAGAAAATGTGAGTGGTGCTTGCAGTGGCAAAACTCAGCGCTGGGCAGATACTACAGTGTTCTGGCGTTTTGTAGAGAGCCAACTCCCATGTCTGTATGATGTTGTGGAGCTGAGATATGACTTCTTTATGTTGCTATACAGTTGCTAGGGTTCTCTATGTGGTTGCTAGGGTGTAGCTGCACAGTCGCCATGGTGATACTACAGACTGGTTTTTCAGCCCGAACAAAAGAGGCCACGCCGATATCTATACCACTTTCTGGTGCTGAGAAATTGCTTATTCATGTGTTTCTTCAGTTGCTAAGGTACTCTAAATGGTTGCTATGGTATGGCCATACAGTTTATGGGATGATATTTAAAGACTATTTGACAGTCTGAATCCACTGAGCCCAACGCCATGTTTCTACAATGTTTTGGTGCTGAAAATTGTTTGTTAATGTCCTTTACGGTTGCTAGGGTGCTGTAAGTGGTTGCTAGAGCATAGCTATGAAGTTGTCATGTCAGTACTTATTGGCTGCTTGATAGGCCGAGTCAAAAGAGCCCTCCCCCAAGTCTCTGTGACCTCCTGATCCAAAGATATGATTTCACAAATTTTATGCCAATGTTAAGTCTATGGGACTTTTTCGCCCAAATTTTTTTCATCCATCAGATGAACATCGTACACTCAATTACTTATAAAACATATAGCACACCTCTATAACTGGGAGGTTACTAAGCGTATTGCTAAGCGGTTGGTAGTTGTCACACATCATTACTATGTAGATTTATAGAGTTATTCGTGTTCTTAGTCTGATTTAACACTTAGCTAATCACTATTAGCATGTACACTGCTAGCATGTGCAGCATGCATGAGGGAAGTCCTGTTTGCGATCACGAGTCAAAAGAGCAAAACCTGCATGTTTATATGACACTTTTATCCAAAGATATCCCTTTTGATCTGTTTTCAATGGAGGTCTATGGGGTGGTTACTAGGGTGCTGTAAGTGGTTGCTAGGGTGTGGCTATGAAGGTCATAGGTCATTACTTATTGGTTACTTAAAAGATGAGTCAAATGAGTGTGTGTGAGTTACAGAGAGAGAGAGAGAGAGAAGGGGTTCCTAAGGGCCTGCGTGTGTGTGTGTGTGAGAAAGTGACAGTTGAGATTCAAATTCACGAACATTCCACCATTGTAAGTCAATGGGATTTTTGCCCGCTTTTAGTCGCTGTGTGAACATCGTAGGTCCGATTGCTTAAAAAAGATATAGCCCACATCTCCTCAATGAGCCGGTCGATTTGACAACTCTTTCATGGGTCTGTGACAAACGGTGCAGGAGGAGTAGCGAATTGAAATTTTTGTCCAGAAGAAGAATAAGAAGAAGCAGAAAAAGCAGGTTGTTAGGGTGTAGCTGCACAGTCGCCATGGTGATACTTACAGACTGGTTTTTCAGCCCAATCAAAAGAGGCCACCCCTATGCCTATACGACGTTCTGGTGCTGAGAAATTGCTTATTCATGTGTTTGTATGGTTGCTAGGGTACTCTAAATGGTTGCTATGGTGTGGATATACAATTTATGGGATGATATTTAAAGACTATTTGACAGTCTGAATCAACAGAGCCCAACCCCATGTTTCTACAAGGTTTTGGTCCTGAATAATTGTTTTTTAATGTCCTTTTACAGTTTCTAGGGTGCTGTAAGTGGTTGCTAGGGCATAGCTATGAAGTTGTCATGTCTGCGCGATAGTAGAGAGCCAACTCTCATGTCTGTATGATGTTGTGGAGCTGAGATATGGCTTATTTATGTTGCTATACGGTTGCTAGGGTTCTCTATGTGGTTGCTAGGGTGTAGCTGCACAGTCGCCATGGTGATACTTACAGACTGGTTCTGCGCGATAGTAGAGAGCCAACTCTCATGTCTGTATGATGTTGTGGAGCTGAGATATGGCTTATTTATGTTGCTATTCGGTTGCTAGGGTTCTCTATGTGGTTGCTAGGGTGTAGCTGCACAGTCGCCATGGTGATACTTACAGACTGGTTTTTCAGCCCAATCAAAAGAGGCCACCCCTATGCCTATACGACGTTCTGGTGCTGAGAAATTGCTTATTCATGTGTTTGTATGGTTGCTAGGGTACTCTAAATGGTTGCTATGGTGTGGATATACAATTTATGGGATGATATTTAAAGACTATTTGACAGTCTGAATCAACAGAGCCCAACCCCATGTTTTGGTCCCCAAGGTTTTGGTCCTGAATAATTGTTTTTTAATGTCCTTTTACAGTTTCTAGGGTGCTGTAAGTGGTTGCTAGGGCATAGCTATGAAGTTGTCATGTCAGTACTTATTGGCTGCTTGATAGACCGAGTCAAAAGAGCCCTCCCGCAAGTCTCTGTGACCTCCTGATCCAAAGATATAATCTCACTAATTTTGTGCCAATGTTAAGTCTATGGGACTTTTTCGCCCAAATGTTTTCGTCCACCAGATGAACATCGTACACTCAATTACTTATAAAAGATATAGCACACCTCTCCTCAATATGTTGCATGATTTGACACCTCATTCATGGGTCTACGACAAAAGGTGCAGGAGGAGTAGCGTGCCGAAGTTTTGTCTGGGCGAATAGTAATAACAATACTAGAATGTACATTTCCTGAAGAAAATGTGAGTGGTGCTTGCAGTGGCAAAACTCGGCACTAGGCTGTCAATATAGCCTTCAGTATGATTCTAGAGAGCCAACTCCCATGTCTGTATGATATTGTGGAGCTGAGATATGGCTTCTTTATGTTGCTATACGGTTGCTAGGGTTCTGTATGTGGTTGCTAGGGTGTCGCTGCACAGTCGCCATGGTGATACTTACAGACTGGTTTTTCAGCCCAAACAAAAGAGGCCAGCCCCATATCTATACCACTTTCTGGTGCTGAGAAATTGCATATTCATGTGTTTGTTCAGTTACTAAGGTACTCTAAATGGTTGCTATGGTGTGGCTATATAGTTTACGGGATGATATTTAAAGACTATTTTGACAGTCTGTATCAGCAGAGCCCAACCCAATGTTTCTACGATGTTTTGATGCTGACAAATTGTTTGTTAATGTTCTTTTACGGTTGCTAGGGCATAGCTACGAAGTTATCATGTCAGTACTTATTGGCCGCTTGATAGGCCGAGTCAAAAGAGCCCTCCCCCAAGTCTCTGTGACCTCCTGATCCAAAGATATAATCTCACTAATTTTGTGCCAATGTTAAGTCAATGGGACTTTTTCGCCCAAATTTTTCATCCACCAGATGAACATCGACACTCAATTACTTATAAAAGATATAGCACACCTCTATAACTGGGCGGTTACTATCGTGTTGCTAAGTGGTTGGTAGTTGTCACACATCATTACTATCTAGTTCTATAGAGTTATTTGTATGTTCTTAGCCTGATTTAACACTTAGCTAATCACTATTAGCATGTAGCTATTCACTGCTAGCATGTGTAGCAGGCATGAGGAAAGTCCTGTTTGCAATCACGAGTCAAAAGAGCAAAACCTGCATGTTTATATGACACTTTTATCCAAAGATATCCTTTTTGATCTGTTTTCAATGGAGGTCTATGGGGTGGTTGCTAGGGTGCTGTAAGTGGTTGCTAGGGTGTGGCTATGAAGGTCATAGGTCATTACTTATTGGTTTCTTAAAAGATGAGTCAAATGAGTGTGTGTGAGTGACAGAGAGAGAGAGAGAGAGAAGGGTTCCTAAGGGCCTGCGTGTGTGTGTGTGTGAGAAAGTGACAGTTGAGATTCAAATTCACGAACATTCCGCCAATGTAAGTCAATGGGATTTTTTGCCCGCTTTTGTCCGCTGTGTGAACATCGAGGTCCGATCGCTTAGAAAGATATAGCCCACATCTCCTCAATGAGCCGGTCGATTTGACGCCTCTTTCATGGGTCTGTGACAAAGCGGTGCAGGAGGAGTAGCGATCAAGTTTTGTCCAGAAGAAGAATAAGAAGAAGCAGAATAATAATAATAAGTATGCAAGAGAACAATAGTGATGCCTTGCCTTTGGCAAGCACCACTAATAATAAGTTTAAGTACAATATCAGTAAGTTGGCTTTCTCAAGCCAACTTAATAATAAGAAGAAGTTTAAGTACAATATCAGTAAGTTGGCTTTCTCAAGCCAACTTAATAAGAAGTTTAAGTACAATATCAGTAAATTGGCTTTCTCAAGCCAACTTAATAATAATAAGCTTAAGTAGCAGATCAGTAGGTTGGCTCTTTCAAGCCAACCTAACTAGATAGGAAAGTTCGTCGAGACAAACTTTAAGTTGGCTTGAGAAAGACGGACCAGAAAGTTTGAAAAGTTTGAAAAAAGTTTAAGAAGTTTAAAAAGTTTAAGTTTGAAAAATGTTAAAAGTTTTAAGTTTGATGGCTTTCAGTCTGAAATAGTTTGAAGTTTAAAGTAGTTTTAAAAGCTTAAAGTTTGACATATAGATAGATAGATAGATAGATAGATAGATAGAGTCAGATTATAGATAGATAGATAGATAGATAGATAGATAGAGTCAGATTATAGATAGATAGATAGACAGAAAGACAGATAGACTTTAGATAGATAGATAGATAAAGTCAGATTATAGATAGATAGATAAGAAACATTAGATAGATGAGTTTGAATGGATTAGAAATAGTATCAGGGTCAGTAAGACCTCAATTAACTTTCTTTAGTTAAAAAATGTTTCCCTTCATCTCAGTGGAATAAGATTTTGTGACTTTTCAACATTTTCTATCTGTATTCACATTTAAAAAAAAAAAAAGGGCTTAATTCGGTTCTGAAGGTATGTATTTTATTTTTTTTTACTAATATGGTCTTTGGGGTCGATATTATATTTTAAATTTGTCAAAAAATAATAATAAATCCAGCATAGGTCTTAAAATTTTCACACAGAAATGAAGGCCTGGTACTAGATCACAAATGCAATGTAGAAAAGACGCGCGCACACACATGTGTGACTGCAACAAAGAGCATTTTTATAGAAATTGGCAAATAAAATCAATAAATTCTGCATAAATCTGAAAATGTCCACACAACAAAATTAAAGTCTGATACTAGAGCACAAATGCAATGTGGAACGAGCATACTCACTCACGTACACACACACACTCTTACACACATACCCGCCATTCATATCTGCTTATTGCAGTTGTTGTTTTTAGTTTAGGTTTTTTTTTTTTCGTTTTGATTTTATTTACATTTATGTCAAAAACAAACAAAAATATTTTATTTTTTAGATTGAAATAAATACGTACCTGCAATCAAGTTTTAGTGACAACTTGTGTGGCATTTCTGCAAATTTATGTGGCATTATTGCAAAAGCGAGCACTTATACTGTTTTTAATGTATTTTATAATGTTTAAATATATAATTACAAAATATGTATCATAAAAGTTGTGTATTTTATAATGTTTAAATATATAATTACCAAATATATATCATAAAAGTTGTGAGAGGAGGAGTTGACCCCAGAAAAATGAATGGCTCTCTATGGGCCTCTGCTGGATATATATGGTCATTACACTATTCTTTCAAAAACTGTGATTTCTACAAGTTTTTCTCTAACCACCAGATGGCAGTATTGTACACCTAACACCTAGATCAATATCCAGAAACAGTTTAAATTAAATTTAGATCATCATTTAAGAGATTTATTCATAAAAATGTAATATTTCACATGCAAGCTAATGGTGTAGTTGAGGATTTTTGTGGTAAACAGGTACAAAAGTACTTCATATCTCCCAAAACACAGCATTAATACACGAGAAGTAAACAAACAACAAAAAAAAAATATATATATATATATTATTTGTATGATTAAAAAATTATAAATTTTTTACAATTACTCTTTCAATTATACACTTGATTTTGTCTTTCTTGATCATTTTATAACAAATATTCCTGAAGAAAATGTGAGTGGTGCTTGCCGGGGCAAAACTCGGCGCTGGGCAGATACTAGAGTGTTCTGCACGATTGTAGAGAGCCAACTCCCATGTCTGTATGATGTTGTGGAGCTGAGATATGGCTTCTTTATGTTGCTATACGGTTGCTAGGGTTCTCTATGTGGTTGCTAGGGTGTAGCTGCACAGTCGCCATGGTGATACTTACAGACTGGTTTTTCAGCCCAAACAAAAGAGGCCAGCCTCATATCTAAACCATTTTCTGGTGCTGAGAAATTGCTTATTCATGAGTTTGTTCAGTTGCTAAGGTACTCTAAATGGTAGCTATGGTGTGGCCATACAGTTTAGATAGATATATGAGTTTGATGGGATGGTATTTAAAGACTATTTGACAGTCTGAATCCACTGAGCCCAACGCCATGTTTCTACAATGTTTTGGTGCTGGAAAATTGTTTGTTAATGTCCTTTTATGGTTGCTAGGGTGCTGTAAGTGGTTGCTAGGGCATAGCTATGAAGTTGTCATTGAAGAAGATTTTTGCTGTTAAAGATCTGAATTAATCAAGTATAATCAAGGTGAATCTTGCCATTTATATATCCATTTAATCCTCTATTATGTTCTAAAGGCCTCTGTGTTAAAAGTGCCTACGTGGCTAAAATGTACAAACAGGAAACATCTGGAAAATATAGGGGAGCTTTTTCCTTTACCATAACAAGTCTAGGAAGTCTCAGCTCCCAAGGAAGAGATAGGTTTGCAAACGCAAGCGAAATGTAGAAGTGTATGCATGAGAGGGGCTTCTAATGTATAGGAAACCCGCCTTAAAAAACTGGTGTATATATACTAAAGCCCAGAGACAATCGGGAGACTTTTCTGCAGAAAGGATCTCGGCTTTATTCTCGCTATGTAGATAATAAAGTCTTTTCTTCTGGAATCAAACTTCAAGACTGTGCGTAATTCTTCAGAAAGAGACAGAAGACACTACAATTGGCGCCCGAACAGGGACTGGAACAGAGCAGCAGAGTGGACGACCGCTTGGAGCAGAATTTTGACGAACAGCACAAAAAAAGTGGCCACAGGTAAGCATTTTTGCTTATATAATTTTGTGATGTTTGCCAGTCTGCTCTGGGTGGTAAGACACTTAAATTTTGCTCTTCCAAAATTCTAAATTTAAAGAAAAGAACAAAAGGGAGTTTTATTCCAGAAGAAATAACTGCATGCATTTATCTAGTTTATTGTTTATGGCCTTGATAAGTAGCCTAAATTGAAACTGGATGGTGTAGGCAGACATACATTGCTAGCAATGGACTGTGTTTATTAAATCTGGGCCTATGTGAGGGAGTGAGCGCGAGACCTACGGATACCGCTCTGATTGAGG
>NC_081170.1:26716226-26730318 GCF_012432095.1 Onychostoma macrolepis | reverse complement strand
TGTTTTTGCTTTTTAGTATGTGTATGTTTTGCCATGATACAAAGTGCCCAGGGGACTGTTGTGATGCCCTTTGTTCAGATAGTTCACCCTAGAGATCAAGACTTGTAATTTGTACTTTTAAAAAGAAAATGTTCAACAATTAAAAGAATATTATCAGAGCTAATTCTCATGAGTTATTGTGATTTTTATGGGGTTGGGGTGGTAAAATGATGGATTACAGTGCTGTACCACAATTTGATTGTTTTTGCAGGTAAAAATGTTTCACACAACAAAATTAAAGCCTGATACTAGAGCACAAATGCAATGTGGAACGAGCATACTCACTCACGTACGTACACACACACTCTCTTACACACATACCCGCCATTCATATCTGCTTATTGCAGTTGTTTTTTAGTTTAGGTTTTTTTTTCCGTTTTGATTTTATTTACATTTATGTAAAAAAAATAATAATAATAATAATTTTATTTTACTTTTTGGATTGAAATAAATATGTACCTGCAATCAAGTTTTAGTGACAACTTGTGTGGCATTTCTGCAAATTTATGTGGCATTATTGCAAAAGCGAGCACTTATACTGTTTTTAATCTATTTTATAATGTTTAAATATATAATTACAAAATATATATCATAAAAGTTGTGTATTTTATAATGTTTAAATATATAATTACCAAATATATATCAGAAAATTTGTGAGAGGAGCAGTTGACCACTTCCAGAAAAATGAATGGCTCTCTATGGGCCTCTGCTGGATATATATGGTCATTACACTATTCTTTCAAAAACTGTGATTTCTACAAGTTTTTCTCTAACCACCAGATGGCAGTATTGTACACCTAACACCTAGATCAATATCCAGAAACAGTTTAAATTAAATTTAGATCATCATTTAAGAGATTTATTTATAAAAATGTAATATTTCACATGCAAGCTAATGGTGTAGCTGAGGATTTTTGTGGTAAACAGGTACAAAAGTACTTCATATCTCCCAAAACACAGCATTAATGTATAGATGAGAAGTAAACAAACAAACAAAAAAGATATATTATTTGTATGATTAAAAATTTATAAATGTTTTACAATTACTCTTTCAATTTTGGGGTCATATTGCCCCCAAAGGACACAGGTGTAAACAGGAAAAACAGGTCTTATGATTGAAAGGTCTATGTTTGTTTATTTGTTTGTTTGTGTGTGTGAGGCGTGTCTGTGTGTCTGTGTGTGTGAGGCGTGTCTGTGTGTCTGTGTGTCTGTGTGTGTGAGGCGTGTCTGTGTGTCTGTGTGTGTGCGGCGTGTCTGTGTGTCTGTGTGTGTGTGTGTGAGATAGATCTCAGATAGAGAGATAGATGAGTTTGATTGGGTTAGAAATAGTACATAGAAGGGAAGACAGACAGATAGATAGATAGATAGATAGATAGATAGATGAGTTTGAATGGGTTAGAAATAGTACATAGAAGGGAAGTCTGATTGAGTCTAATGGCCTTCAGTGTGTTTAGATTTAAATTTTGACAGTTGGAGTTTGACGGAATGTTCAGATGAGCCAAGACTATTCAATGTAAGTCAATGGGATTTTTTATGATTTTTAATCTTTATTTTTATGAAAACCGTAAGTCGGATTAGTTAGAAAAGATATAGCACGCTAAGTCAGATCAGTCTCAAGACTTGGGCTGAGTTTGGAGTTTGTAGAGTTAAAGCTCTAGGAGGAGTAGCAGTCAGAAATTTTAGTCTCAGAAAAAGAATAATAATAAGAAGTTTAAGTACAATATCAGTAAGTTGGCTTTCTCAAGCCAACTTAATAAGTATGCAAGAGAATAATAGTGATGCCTTGCCTTTGGCAAGCACCACTAATAAGAAGAAGAAGTTTAAATAGGATTTCAGTAAGTTGGCTTTCTCAAGCCAACTTAATAAGTATGCAAGATAACAATAGTGATGCCTTGCCTTTGGCAAGCACCACTAACTAGAATGTACATTTCCTGAAGAAAATGTGAGTGGTGCTTGCAGTGGCAAAACTCGGCACTGGGCAGATACTACAGTGTTCTGCGCGATTGTAGAGACCCAACTCCCATGTCTGTATGATGTTGTGGAGCTGAGATATGGCTTCTTTACGTTGCTATACGGTTGCTAGGGTGCTCTATATGGTTGATAGGGTGTAGGTGCACAGTCGCCATGGTGATACTTACAGACTGGTTTTTCAGCCCAAACAAAAGAAGCCACCCCCATGTCTATACTACTTTCTGGTGCTGAGAAATTGCTTTTCATGTGTTTGTTCGGTTGCTAAGGTACTCTAAATGGTTGCTATGGTGAGGCTATACGGTTTATGGGATGATATTTAAAGACTATTTGACAGTCTGAATCAACAGAGCCCAACCCCATGTTTCTATAATATTTTGGTGCTTAAAAATTGTTTATTAATGTCATTTTACGGTTGCTAGGGTGCTGTAAGTGGTTGCTAGGGCATAGCTATGAAGTTGTCATATCTGTACTTATTGGCTGCTTGATAGGCCGAGTCAAAAGAGCCCTCCCCCAAGTCTCTGTGACCTCCTGATCCAAAGATATAATCTCACTAATCTTGTGCCTATGTTAAGTCTATGGGACTTTTTCGCCCAAATTTTTTCATCCACCAGACGAACATCGTACACTCAATTACTTATAAAAGATATAGCACACCTCTATAACTGGGAGGTTACTAAGCGTGTTTCTAAGCGGTTGGTAGTTGTCACACATCATTACTATGTAGATTTACAGAGTTATTCGTATGTTCTAAGTCTGATTTAACACTTAGCTAATCACTATTAGCATGTAGCTATTCACTGCTAGCATGTGTAGCATGCATGAGGAAAGTCCTGTTTGCGATCACGAGTCAAAAGAGCAAAACCTGCATGTTAATATGACACTTTTATCCAAAGATATCCTTTTAGATCTGTTTTCAGTGGAGGTCTATGGGGTGGTTGCTAGGGTGCTGTAAGTGGTTGCTAGGGTGTGGCTATGAAGGTCATAGGTCATTACTTATTGGTTACTTAAAAGAAGAGTCAAATGAGTGTGTGTGAGTGACAGAGAGAGAGAGAGAAGGGGCTCTAAGGGCCTGCGTGTGTGTGTGTGTGTGTGTGTGAGAAAGTGACAGTTGAGATTCAAATTCACGAACATTCCGCCATTGTAAGTCAATGGGACTTTTTTGACCGCTTTTCCGTCCGCTGTGTGAACATCGTAGGTCCGATCGCTTAGAAAAGATATAGCACACCTCTCCTCAATAAGCCACACGATTTGACGCCTCATTCATGGGTCTGTGACAAACGGTGCAGGAGGAGTAGCGAACCGAAGTTTTGTCCAGAAGAAGAAGAAGAAGAACTAGATAGGAAAGTTTGTCGAGACAAACTTTAAGTTGGCTTGAGAAAGACGGACCAGAAAGTTTGAAAAGTTTAAAAAGTTTGAAAAGTTTAAAAAGTTTAAAAAGTTTAAAAAGTTTAAGTTTGAAAAATGTTAAAAGTTTTAAGTTTGATGGGTTTCAGTCTGAAATAGTTTGAAGTTTAAAGTAGTTTTAAAAGCTTAAAGTTTGACACATAGATAGATAGATAGATAGATAGATAGATAGATAGATAGATAGAGTCAGATTATAGATAGATCACACAGAAATGAAGGCCTGGTACTAGATCACAAATGCAATGTAGAAAAGACGCGCACACACACACATACAAAAACACACGTGTGACTGCAACAAAGAGCATTTTTATAGAAATTGGCAAATAACATTAACAAAATCAATAATTCTGCATAAATCTGAAAATGTCCACACAACAAAATTAAAGCCTGATACTAGAGCACAAATGCAATGTGGAACGAGCATACTCACTCACGTACGTACACACACACACACTCTCTTACACACATACCCGCCATTCATATCTGCTTATTGCAGTTGTTGTTTTTAGTTTAGGTTTTTTTTTTCGTTTTGATTTTATTTACATTTATGTCAAAAACAAACAAAAATATTTTACTTTTTAGATTGAAATAAATATGTACCTGCAATCAAGTTTTAGTGACAACTTGTGTGGCATTTCTGCAAATTTATGTGGCATTATTGCAAAAGCGAGCACTTATACTCTTTTTAATGTATTTTATAATGTTTCAATATATAATTACCAAATATATATCATAAAAGTTGTGAGAGGAGCAGTTGACCTCTTCCAGAAAAATGAATGGCTCTCTATGGGCCTCTGCTGGATATATATGGTCATTACACTATTCTTTCAAAAACTGTGATTTCTACAAGTTTTTCTCTAACCACCAGATGGCAGTATTGTACACCTAACACCTAGATCAATATCCAGAAACAGTTTAAATTAAATTTAGATCATCATTTAAGAGATTTATTCATAAAAATGTAATATTTCACATGCAAGCTAATGGTGTAACTGAGGATTTTTGTGGTAAACAGGTACAAAAGTACTTCATATCTCCCAAAACACAGAATTAATGTATAGATGACAAGTAAACAAAAAAATATATATTTATATATATTATTTGTATGATTAAAAATTTATAAATTTTTTACAATTACTCTTTCAATTATACACTTGATTTTGTCTTTCTTGATCATTTTATAACAAATATTGTGTATATAGACAGATAGATAGATAGATAGATAGATAGATAGATAGATAGATAGATAGATAAGAAACATTAGATAGATGAGTTTGATTGGGTTAGAAATAGTACATAGAAGGGAAGTCTGATAGATAGATAGATAGATGGATGGATGGATGGATGGATGGATGGATGGATGGATGGATGGATAGATAGATAGATAGATAGATAGATAGATAGATAGATAGATAGATAGATAGATAGATAGATAGATGAGTTTGAATGGGTTAGAAATAGTACATAGAAGGGAAGTCTGATAGATAGATAGATAGATAGATAGATAGATAGATAGATAGATATATAGATAGATAGATAGATAGATAGATAGATAGATAGATGAGTTTGAATGGGTTAGAAATAGTACATAGAAGGGAAGTCTGATAGATAGATAGATAGATAGATAGATAGATAGATAGATAGATAGATAGATAGATAGATAGATAGAGAGATAGATAGAGAGATAGATGAGTTTAAATAGGTTAGAAATAGTACATAGAAGGGAAGTCTGATAGATAGATAGATAGATAGATAGATAGATAGATAGATAGATAGATAGATAGATGAGTTTTAATGGGTTAGAAATAGTACATAGAAGGGAAGTCTGATAGATAGATAGATAGATAGATAGATAGATAGATAGATAGATAGATAGAGATAGATGAGTTTAAATGGGTTAGAAATAGTACATAGAAGGGAAGTCTGATTGAGTCTAATGGGCTTCAGTGTGTTTAGATTTAAATTTTGACAGTTGGAGCTGGCAAGGTCTGGGCTCATCTGAACATTCCGTCACTGTAAGTCTATGGGAGTTTTATGATTTTTAATCTTCAGTTTTATGAAAACCGTAAGTCTGATCAGTTAGAAAAGATATAGCAACTCGAGTCAGACCAGTCTGAAGATCCGGGCTGAGTTTGGAGTCTGTAGAGTTAAAGCTCTAGGAGGAGTTAGAGTTGTAAATTTAGTCTCAGAAGAATAATAAGAAGAAGAATAATAAGAAGAAGTTTAAATAGGATTTCAGTAAGTTGGCTTTCTCAAGCCAACTTAATAATAAGCTTAAGTAGCAGATCAGTAGGTTGGCTCTCTCAAGCCAACCTAATAAGTATGCAAGAGAATAATAGTGATGCCTTGCATCACTTTAAATTGGCATGAAAAAGCCTAGCCAGAAAGTTTGTAAAAGTTTTAAAAGCTTGAAGTTTGAAGGTTTTCAGTTTGAAGTAGTTTGAAATACGTAAAATAATTTTAAAGATTAATGTTTGAATGCTTTATAGGCAATACAGTCCATCAGAAGAACAGACAGAAAAACAGATCACTGGGGTACCTGGGGTGGCTTCTAGGGTGGTTGCTAGGGTTTTTCTAGGTTACCTGGGGTAGATGCTAGGGTGTTGCTAAGCGGTTGCTAGGGTCCTTGGGGTGGTTGCTAAAGAGTTGCTAAGGTAGCTGGGGTGGTTGCTGTGGTGTTGCTATGGTATCCAGGTCGGTTGCTAGGGTGTTGCTATGTGGTTGCTATGGCGCTCAGGGTGGTTGCTAGGGTGTTGCTAGGCGGTTGCTAGGGTAACCAGGGTGGTTGCTAAGTGGTTGCTATAGTATCCGGGGTGGTTGCTAGGGTGTTGCTATGTGGTTGCTAGGGTATCTGGGGTGGTTGCTAGGGTGTTGCTAGGCGGTTGCTAGGGTAACCAGGGTGGTTGCTAGGCGGTTGCTAGGGTAACCTGGGTGGTTGCTAGGGTGTTGCTATGTGGTTGCTAGGGTATCCAGGGTGGTTGCTAAGGTGTTGCTAGGCGGTTGCTAAGGTATCCGGGGTGGTTGCTAAGGTGTTGCTATGCGGTTTCTAGGGTACTTGGGTTGGTTGCTAGGGTACCTGGGGTGGTTGCTAGGGTGTTGCTAGGCAGTTACTAGTTGTCACTGGTTGTTACTATGGAGTTTTATAGAGTTCTTAGTTTGAATTAGCACTTAGCTAATCACTATTAGCATGTAGCTATTCACTGCTAGCATGTATAGCATGTTTGGAAGTCCTAATTGTTAGCATGAGTCAAAAGAACCAACTCCCAAGTCTATACGACATTCTGATGCAAAGATATAGGACTTGATAAATGGTTGCTAGTGTACTCTGTTTGGTTGTTAGGAAATGGCTTGGCAGCTGCCAATGATGATACTCCAAAGGCTGTTTGCCAGTATGAATAATATAAACCAACCCCCATGTCTCTATGACATTCAGATTTGAAGATTGGCCTGTTTGGGTTGCTAGGGTACTCGATATTGGTTGCTAGGGAGTGGCTAGGAAGTGTCTATGGTGATTCATGATTGGCTGTTTGCTGCCCCAAGTCAAACGAGCTCACCCCCATGTCTCTATGATATTCAGATTTAAAGATATGGCTGTTTGGGTTTGGGTTGCTAGGGTGCTTGATAATGGTTGCTAGGGCGAGGCTAGGAAGTGTCTATGGTGATTCATGATTGGCTATTTACTGCCCCGATTCAAATGAGCCCACCCCCATGTCTCTATGACACTGTTATCCAAAGATATCCATCTGGGCTTTTAACATGGCAGTCTATGGGATCAGTTGCTAGGGTGCTATAAATGGTTGCTAGGGCGTGGTTTGATAGCTTCATAATTATCCTGAGAGTCTGATTGGTTGGCTGAGTAAAATGAGCCCTCCCCCATGTCTCTATGATATTGTGATGCAGAGTTATGTTCAATGCAAATTCCTATGTAAATTACCATAGTAGGAAAAACGTGTGCTGTTTCATGGGCCGTCCCTCACCATAGTATGTCAATGGGGCAATTTTGGGGCGCTCTTGTGCCCCAGGGGTACAATTTATACCCCATTGCGGGGTATGTTCTCGCACAGCTTGATAGCCTCTCTAATTATGGTGATTCATATGTTTCTTCGAAATTCTCGCTCTGAGCTTCGGCTTCGGATTTTTCGGCCAATTTTTCGTCAACTGTACGATTATCGTACGCCCGATCGCTTATAAAAGATATAGCACACCATTCCTCAGTAAGCCGCACGATTTGACTCCTCTTTCATGGGTCTGTGACAAACGGTGCAGGAGGAGTAGCGAACCGAAGTTTTGTCCAGAAGAAGAAGAAGAAGAATAAGTATGCAAGAGAATAATAGTGATGCCTTGCCTTTGGCAAGCACCACTAACTAGAAAGAAAAGTTTATCGAGACAAACTTGAAGTTGGCTTGAGAAAGACGGACCAGAAAGTTTGAAAAGTTTAAAAAGTTTGAAAAGTTTAAAAAAAGTTTAAGAAGTTTAAAAAGTTTAAGTTTGAAAAATGTTAAAAGTTTTAAGTTTGATGGGTTTCAGTCTGAAATAGTTTGAAGTTTAAAGTAGTTTTAAAAGCTTAAAGTTTGATACATAGATAGATAGAGTCAGATTATAGATAGATAGACTTTAGATAGATAGATAGATAGATAGAAGGACCTCAGAGTGGTTGCTATGATGGTTGCTAGGCTAACTTTGGTGGTTGCTAAGGTGTTGCTATGCGGTTGCTAAGGTACCGAGTGTGGTTGCTGAGGTGTTGCTATGCTGTTGCTAAGGTTCCCGGGGCAGTTGCTAAGGTGTTGTTATGCGGTTGCTAGGGTACTTGGGGTGGTTGCTAGGGTGTTGCTATGCGGTTGCTAGGGTACCCGGTGTGGTTGCTAGGGTGTTGCTAAGGTTCACAGGGCAGTTGCTAAGGTGTTGTTATGCGGTTGCTAGGGTACTTGGGGTGGTTGCTAAGGTGTTATGCGGTTGCTAAGGTACCCAGGGTGGTTGCTAGGGTGTTGCTAAGGTTCACAGGGCAGTTGCTAAGGTCTTGCTATGCGGTAGCTAGGGTACTTGGGGTGGTTGCTAGGGTGTTGCTAGGTGGTTGCTAAGGTACCCGGTGTGGTTGCTAGGGTGTTGCTATGTGGTTGCTAGGGTTCCTGGGGTGGTTGCTAAGGTGTTGCTAGGCGGTTGCTAAGGTACCCGGGCTGGTTGCTAGGGTGTTGCTATGTGGCTGCTAGGGTACCCGGGGTGGTTGCTAAGGTGTTGCTATGCGGTTGCTAAGGTACCCAGGGTGGTTGCTAAGGTGTTGCTATGCGTTTGCTAGGGTACCTGGAGTGGTTGCTAAGGTGTTACTAGAATGTTGTTAGCATGATTAGCAAGTGACTAGCATGTTGCTAGCATGATTAACAAGTTACTAGCATTTTGCTAGCATGTTTCTAGCATGATTAGCATTGTTGCTAGCATTATTAGCATGTCGCTAGCATGTTTCTTGCATGATTAGCTTGCTACTAGTATGTTGCTAGCATGATTAGCAAGTTACTAGCATGTCGCTAGAATGTTTCTATCATGATTAGAATGTTTCTAGCATGATTAGCATGTTTCTAGCATGATTAGCATGCTACTAGTATGTTGGTAGCATGATTAGCAAGTTACTAGCATGTCGCTAGCATATTTCTAGCACGATTAGCATGTTGCTAGCATGATTAGCAAGTGACTAGCATGTTGCTAGCATTATTAACAAGTTACTAGCATGTCGCTAGCATGTTGGTAGCATGATTAGCAAGTCACTAGCATGTTGCTAGCATGTTTCTAGCATGATTAGCATGTTTCTAGCTTGATTAGCATGCTACTAGTATGTTGGTAGCATGATTAGCAAGTTACTAGCATGTCGCTAGCATATTTCTAGCACGATTAGCATGTTGCTAGCATGATTAGCAAGTGACTAGCATGTTGCTAGCATTATTAGCAAGTTACTAGCATGTCGCTAGCATGTTTCTAGCATGATTAGCATTCCACACTGTAAAAACTAAAGGTTCCTGGAGGCACCTTTTGGGGTTCTTCACTTCGCCACTGTGGCGGAACCCTCTGTAGAGCCTCTAGGCACCCTTTAAAAAGGGGTGGTTCTCTGAGGAACTTTTAACGGTTCCTGGAGGAACCCTTTTATTAAGAATGGTCAGGAACCACCTTGGTGCTTCGAGGCACCATTTCTCAATTTCAGTTCTTTAATATTTGTTCCCCTCTCCCTCCCTCTAGTTTATTGTTCCTGCTATTGACATTTAATTATTTTAATAAACAAACAGAAAAACTAAAATGAATACATATCAAACATTGTTTATTGATTAACAACAACATCCATAGAAGTTTCAAATAAATAATCAATACTGCACATCACAATCAAATTCATGGGAACACCAGTGTTAATATTGTTATAAATAAAAAATAAATAAAACTTACACCTTGACAAAACCATAAACAAATAAATGTGACTCAAATATCTTAGAACTTTAAAACAATCATACTTCAAAAATAGTACAATTCAAATGAGCAAATTTAATGTACATCGCAGTCAACGATAACATTCTTTCTTGTTCTAAATGGAGGTCACAGATTGGGAAAATTCACACAGGAAATTTTAAGAAATTGATAAGCCTCAAGACAGCTGTAGGTAGCTTGATGATCTCCTCTTGAATACCCAACAAATGCAGCAGAAAATAGTACACTTTGCTGTACGTTTAACAGCTTTTCTGTATAATGTTGAATAGAACAAAGGCACTTAAAAGGTGAAATCATGTTGGTGGGTTCGTCAGCAAGTAGCTCCTCACCATCAGGAAAATCTGCAGTGCTGCTCTCACCAAATGGGTCTCCATTACCACAGTTAGTGTAAGATTCTGTGTAGTTCGTTGAAAAAGGAGGGATTTACATAAAATTTAATAACAAAATATTGACATTTATTCATTTAGCACATGGTTTTATTCAGAGTGTCTTTAAAATGAGTATTTTGTTATATTAGCGTACTGATTAATGGTTGTGGACTAGTTCAATGCAACATCTATTGCAATAACACACAGTGTATGTATATTTGAATGTATTTATGTATGTATGTGTTCGTGTGTATGTATATATACTGTACACAGGTGCATCTAAAAAAATTTGAATATCGTGAAAAAGTTCAATTTTTTTCTGTAACTTGTTTCAAAAACTGAAACTTTCAGATATTCTAGATTCATTACATGTAAAGTAAAACATTTATTAAAAAAATTTTTTTTTTGTTTTAATCTTAATGATTACAGCTTACAGATCACGAAAGCCAAAAATATTTACATTTTAGTTGAATTAAATGACCATCCCTACAGTACAAATTCCGGGTGTCTGCAGCAACACACATTAAAGCCTGAACAATAGTTTGGTGAGCTGTCGAACATGGTTCACTTGGAGCTGTAATGATTTGTTTTGCTAGAGACAATAAGATTGATGATTTGAATAGCAATAGCTTTAACTGCAGCAATCCAATACTGGATTTTTGACTTGAGCTGTAAGCTCTAATCATCAAAATTAAAACAAACAAAAAAAAAACTTTTGAAATGTTTTACTTTACATGTAATTAATCTAGAATATATGAAAGTTTCACTTTTTGAAATAAGTTACAAAAAAACACTTTTTCATGATATCCTAATTTGTTTTTTTTTTTGATGCACCTGTGTGTATATGTGTGTGTGTGTGTGTGTGTGTGTGTGTGTGTGTATGTATGTGTATGTATATATATATATATATATATATATATATATATATGTGTGTGTGTATGTATATGTATGTATATGTGTGTGTGTAAACCTCAAAATGCACAAACTCAGACTTACCTCAATTAATAATATACCGTCCAGCACAGCAGGATCAGGAGCAAGGCTCGGATTTCTTAGAAGAAAATAAAAGTGGAAAAAAAATAAAATATATAAACTATAAGTAATTGAATGTTTTAGATCGGTTTCTGATGTTTCTCCTCAATTGTTCACTTATTTACACACCTTCAAAAGATGAGGTAAGTCCAAAGAGATCACTTTATTGTCAGCCAGCAACAGACATCAGCAGCTCCACCAGTCCACTACAGAGCCATATTCATGAAACATACAACGTCTTCATTAACTGCTAAAAACAAAACAAAAGAAAACATAAATTATAAACTCTTTAATTCAATTCAGTGTAACATTAATATTGTATATAAGACTGGATTCATATATAATTTTGGATTAATGTTAGGCCTCACTCTGAAACACTATTTCAGTTATTTCAAAGTAAAAAAAATAAAAAATAGGTCTACTTACATTAGTGCTGCTCAGTGAACCCTGTTAAATGTATAGGTTCTGAGGAGAGAAAAGGACAAAACTGTTTTTTCTGTAAGTTAAATGAATCGAAAAATAAGCTATTAGATAGTCTACATGTAACATGGATGGGTAACGATTAACAAACGTAAACGACAACAAATTAGTTCAGAAAAGAACAGAGTTACAATGACTAAAAGTGAATATAATGAACAAAGCTGACTAAAATATCCGTTTGTGATTTAATACTCTCCATTTCGTCCCAAGTTCATTATGATAGCTAGCATCGCGGCTATTAAATTAAAGCGGTTAAAATGGTAAACAACAAACATTTAAATATAAAAACATACAGTTAAGCGTGTCAGTACAGAAATTTGTGTACGAATAGTAAATCTGTATATTTATTTTGGAGAATTTACTCACCTTTTGTTAGACGGTCCTGCGCTGTGGTTGTTTGAGGAGAGGAACCGTTAATGATACTTTGTATTTGAAATCGCACTTCTTGTGAGCAGACAGCAGGTGCGCGAGGACATTTTCTTCTTCTTGACAACAGCATACTTTTTTATTATATTAATTGTTAAACAATTATTTCTGAATAATTGAAACTTATTTCATTAGGGAAATAAAACTTCTAAATATTACACTTGTACTGATTGTTATAATTAGTGTATTTTTAATGAAATCAATGTGTTGAGCCATATTTAGTTCAATAATATTTTTAATGTTTGCTTTAAAGTTTCAGGGAAAACAATATCTACCTTCAAATAATTTTACATTTGTTTCTAAACTAAAAACTATTTTTCAGTTATTGCAGTATTTAAGTTATACAACAAAAGTATTTAAAATCCAACAAATGGAGGCATAAAAGTGCAATCTGACAGAAAGAAATAAAGAAAATAATCTGTAATACCATGGTGTAGCCACTGCCTGCCTGTATGGCCTTATATGTGTATATTCCCTATTGCTGAAAACAGTGTTTTCAGACATAATTTTTAGATATACCTGGCTGATTTGTATTTTGCATGTCCCTTTTTTTTTGACAATTTGTAAGACTATTTAGTCTTTTCTAATCATGCCCAAGTTTTTTGTTTTCACATGCCAAGTGCCACAAAAGTGATTATGTTCCATACCATTCCAAAAAAGTAAATAATAATAATAACAATAATAATAATCAGTCCTATTTCATTTCTGTCACATGAATCTCTGGGTTCCTCCAGATGCTGGCTTATACAAGTTAGATCTTCCAGGAACCATTTCAATGTTAACAGATCTTACAATAACCCTTTTAAAAAATTTGAGTTCCTCCAGGAACCTCCAGAGCACTTTGAGGTCTCAGTGTAATGAAAGGGTGACTCCAGAACCTCAGAAGTGGAAACAAAGTGCTTCAAGGGTCCCATAAGTTCTTGCAAGAACTGCAAAGACTGAAATGGTTCCTCCAGGAACCCTATTATGAAAAAAAGAGCTTTGAGGCACTTAAATTACATTTTGAAGTTCCTCGAGTACTCAAAGGGATATTTGAGGCACCTTTAGTTTTTACAGTGCACTATCATGTTGATAGCATGATTAGCAAGTGACTAGCATGTCGCTAACATGTTTCTAGCATGATTAGCATGTTACTACCATGTTGCTAGCATGATTAGCAATTTACTAGCATGTCACTAGCATGTTTCTAGCATGATTAGCAAGTGACTAGCTTGTCATTAGCATGATTAGCATTTCGCTAGGATAGAGAGATAGATGAGTTTGAATGGGTAAGAAATAGTACATAGAAGGGAAGTCTGATTGAGTCTAATGGGCTTCAGTGTGTTTAGATTTAAATTTTGACAGTTGGAGTTTGCAAGGTCTTGGCTCATCTGAACATTCCGTCAATGTAAGTCTATGGGATTTTTCCCAGTTTTATTCGTAATTTTTAGGAAAATCGTAAGTCGGATCAGTTAGAAAAGATATAGCAACTCGAGTCAGACCAGTCTGAAGATCTGGGCTGAGTTTGGAGTCTGTAGAGTTAAAGCTCTAGGAGGAGTTAGAGTTGTAAATTTAGTCTCAGAAGAATAATAATAAGAAGTTTAAATAGCATTTCAGTAAGTTGGCTTTCTCAAGCCAACTTAACTAGATAGGAAAGTTTGTTGAGACAAACTTTAAGTTGGCTTGAGAAAGACGGATCAGAAAGTTTGAAAAGTTTAAAAAGTTTGAAAAGTTTTAAGTTTGATGGTTTTCAGTATGAAATAGTTTGAAGTTTAAAGTAGTTTTACAAACTTAAAGCAATACAGTCTGACATAGATAGATAGATCTGTCATGTATCTATTATATATCATAGATAGATAGATAGATAGATAGATAGATCGATAGATGCACAAAGTGGGACCACAGAGTGGTTGCTATAACGTTGCTAGGCT
>NC_081170.1:26671777-26716126 GCF_012432095.1 Onychostoma macrolepis | reverse complement strand
AAATCAAAATGGCGGACAGGAAGTTTAGCCAATTATTGCAAAATTGGTATCGATGATCTCGGCATGACCCAAGGAATCTATCAACATCAGTTTGATTACAATAGGCTAATGTAAGCAAAAGTTATTAGCATTTTTAGAAATTTCATTATAACTTTTGACCAAAAGGTGGCGCTGTCCCCAAACTTTTTGAGTACCATCAGGGCGTGGGGCCGAAGAACCACACTGAGTTTCGTGACGATAAGTTAATGCGTTCGTAAAATATAGCATTTTACGACGAAATTCAACATGGCCGACGGCCAAAATGGCTGACATGGGAAAATTGTATATGGTTGGACTCGGCATGATGCACGAATCTAAAGAGACCAGTTTTGTGATTTTAGCCTAACCGTTCACAAGTTATAAGCAAAAATATGCATTTTTCATATCTCCTGACCACTAGGGGGCACAGTGCCGAAACACTGCAGGTAGCCTCAGGTCATGCTTGTTATAACACCCACCAAGTTTCGTCTCAATATGCCAAACTGTTGCGGAGATATAGCCTCAGATCCATTTTTGCGTGGTTTTCGGCAAATTCGTTAGCATGTTTTTCGAAAACGCTTGAACGAATCGACTTGAATTCCATAACTTTTTGCCTCCATGGTCTGTAGATGATCTGAGCCAAATTTGGTGAGAATCGGACTAATCGTCTAGGACGAGTTCGACAAAGTAGGTTTTACGAACAATTCAATATAGCGAAAAAACTAAACCTTACGATTTTTGAATTTTGGACTTCATTCGACTCGGCTTGAGCCAAAGAATACGACTAAAAAGGAATTTTCATTTTGTGGCTTACGGTTAAAAAGTTATTAGCATTTCAAAAGTGAAACTTTGGACAAGTGGTGGCGCTAGAGAGTTTGAGTTAGAGACTCCAAATTTGCTGTGGTTACTATTGACACTGTCCTCTATCAGTGTGCCAAATTATACAACTTTCCCGCAATCGGTTCTATGGGCTGCCATTGACTTCGTGGCGGAAGAAGAAGAAGAATAATAAATATAGCTGCAAGCAGCAATCACGGGGCCAAGCAGTACAGAAGCAAACAACAAACCAACTGCAGAAATGAGTAATTGAAGCCATTTTAGGATATTTTTTGTGAAATCGGCTGAAAAATCACATATAAACCTATAGCAATATGATTTATTGGCTTATCACGTTTGACCGATAGGTGGCGCTGTCATCAAATCGATTTGGTGTGTTCTGTGTGAGGTGACAATGGCACACACAAAGTTTGGTGTCAATACGCCAAAGCATTGCAGAGATACAGCCTCAAGTGTCATAATGGCGCCATGCCACAAATTTGTTGCTGTTGTATGCAGAAATGAGTAATTGAAGCCATTTTAGGATGTTTTTTGTCAAAATGGCTGAAAAATCACATATAAACCTATAGCAATATGATTTATTGGCTTATCACGTTTGACCGATAGGTGGCGCTGTTACCAAACTTATGTAGCGTGGTCAGTGTGAGGTGACAATGTCACGTACAAAATTTGGTGCGAATATGTCAAAGTTTCGCTGAGATACAGCCTCAGATGCAGTGTAGCATCTTTCCAGCCAATTCGTTGATGCGCCAAACGAAAACCGTGAAATATATCGACACAAAATCCATAACTTTTTGTCAGCATGGTCTGAAGATGATCCGAGTCAAATTTCGTGAAAATCGGACTTATGGTCTAGGAGGAGTTAGAAAAAGTAGGATTATAACATAAATCAAAATGGTGGACAGGGAGTTCAGATTTCCTAAGCGAAAATTGGTATGTATGTTGTCGGCATGACCCAAGGGATATTTTGAGACCAGTTACATTACAATAGGCTAATGCAATCAAAAGTTATTAGCATTTTTGGAAATTTCATAATTAAAGGTTAATGAATGGCTTATTACTCTTGACCAATAGGTGGCGATGTTACCAAACTGACGTGGTATGGTCAGTGTGAGGTCACAATGTCACGTACAAAATTTGGTGCGAATATGTCAAAGTTTCGCTGAGATACAGCCTCAGATGCAGTGTAGCATCTTTCCAGCCAATTCGTTGATGCGCCAAACGAAAACCGTGAAATATATCGACACAAAATCCATAACTTTTTGCCAGCATGGTCTGAAGATGATCCGAGTCAAATTTCGTGAAAATCCGACTTACGGTCTAGGAGGAGTTCGAAAAAGTAGGTTTTCAACATGAATCAAAATGGCGGACAGGAAGTTTAGCCAATTATTGCAAAATTGGTATCGATGATCTCGGCATGACCCAAGGAATCTATCAACATCAGTTTGATTACAATAGGCTAATGTAAGCAAAAGTTATTAGCATTTTTAGAAATGTCATTATAACTTTTGACCAAAAGGTGGCGCTGTCCCCAAACTTTTTGAGTACCATCAGGGCGTGGGGCCGAAGAACCACACTGAGTTTCGTGACGATAAGTTAATGCGTTAAGTAAAATATAGCATTTTACGACGAAATTCAACATGGCCGACGGCCAAAATGGCTGACATGGGAAAATTTTATATGGTTGGACTCGGCATGATGCACGAATCTAAAGAGACCAGTTTTGTGATTTTTAGCCTAACCGTTCACAAGTTATAAGCAAAAATATGCATTTTCATATCTCCTGACCACTAGGGGCACAGTGCCGAAACACTGCAGGTAGCCTCAGGTCATGCTTGTTATAACACCCACCAAGTTTCGTCTCAATATGCCAAACTGTTGCGGAGATATAGCCTCAGATCCATTTTTGCGTGGTTTTCGGCAAATTCGTTAGCATGTTTTTCAAAACGCTTGGACGAATCGACTTGAATTCCATAACTTTTGCCTCCATGGTCTGTAGATGATCTGAGCCAAATTTGGTGACAATCGGACTAATCGTCTAGGACGAGTTCGACAAAGTAGGTTTCTGAACAATTGAATATAGCGAAAAAACTAAACCTTACGATTTTTGAATTTTGGACTTCATTCGACTCGGCTTGAGCCAAAGAATACGAGGAAAAGGAATTTTCATTTTGTGACTTACGGTTCAAAAGTTATTAGCATTTCAAAAGTGAATCTTTGGACAAGTGGTGGCGCTAGAGAGTTTGAGTTAGAGACTCCAAATTTGCTGTGGTTACTAATGAGACTGTCCTCTATCAGTGTGCCAAATTATACAACTTTCCCGCAATCGGTTCTATGGGCTGCCATTGACTTCACTACGGAAGAAGAAGAAGAAGAAGAATAAATATAGCTGCAAGCAGCAATTACGGGGCCAAGCACTACAGAAGCAAACAACAGACCAACTGCAGAAATGAGTAATTTAAGCCATTTTAGGATGTTTTTAGTGAAAAAGGCTGAAAAATCATATATAAACATAGAGCAATATGATTTATTGGCTTATCACGTTTGACTAATAGGTGGCGCTGTTATCAAATCGATGTGGTGTGTTCTGTGTGAGGTGGCAATGGCACACACAAAGTTTGGTGTCAATACGCCAAAGCATTGCAGAGATACAGCCTCAAGTGTCATAATGGCGTCATGCCACAAATTTGTTGCTGTTGTATGCAGACATGAGTAATTGAAGCCATTTTAGGATATTTTTAGTGAAAACGGCAGAAAAATGACATATAAACCTATAGCAATATGATTTATTGGCTTATCACGTTTGACTAATAGGTGGCGCTGTTATCAAATCCAAGTAATATATTCTGTGTGAGTTTACAATGGCACTAACAAAGTTTGGTGTCAATAGGCCAAAGCATTGCAGAGATACAGTCGCAAGTGTCATTTTGGCATCATGCCTCATATTCGTTGCTGTATTATTTGAAAATGGTTTTGTCTATCGACACGAAATCCATAACTTTTGGTCAGCATGGTCTGGAGATGATATGATTCAAATTTGGTGAAAATCGGACAAACGGTTTAGGAGGAGTTCGAAAAAGTATGTTTTCCACATAAATCAAAATGGCGGAAAGAAAGTCCGGCTTATTATGACATAATTGGTATGTATGTTGTCGGCATGACCCAAGGAATAATTTGAGAACAGTTTCATTACGATCGGCTAATGCAGTCAAAAGTTATTAGCATGTTTGGAAATTTCATTATTAATGATTAATTAATGGTTTATTACTCTTGACCAATAGGTGGCACCGTTACCAAACTTATGTAGCGTGGTCAGTGTGAGGTCACAATGTCACGTACAAAATTTGGTGCGAATATGTCCAAGTTTCGCTGAGATACAGCCTCAGATGCAGTGTAGCATCTTTCCAGCCAATTCGTTGATGCGCCAAACGAAAACCGTGAAATATATCGACACAAAATCCATAACTTTTTGCCAGCATGGTCTGAAGATGATCCGAGTCAAATTTCGTGAAAATCCGACTTACGGTCTAGGAGGAGTTCGAAAAAGTAGGTTTTCAACATGAATCAAAATGGCGGACAGGAAGTTTAGCCAATTATTGCAAAATTGGAATCGATGATCTCGGCATGACCCAAGGAATCTATCAACATCAGTTTGATTACAATAGGCTAATGTAAGCAAAAGTTATTAGCATTTTTAGAAATTTCATTATAACTTTTGACCAAAAGGTGGCGCTGTCCCCAAACTTTTTGAGTACCATCAGGGCGTGGGGCCGAAGAACCACACTGAGTTTCGTGACGATAAGTTAATGCGTTCGTAAAATATAGCATTTTACGACGAAATTCAACATGGCCGACGGCCAAAATGGCTGACATGGGAAAATTTTATATGGTTGGACTCGGCATGATGCACCGAATCTAAAGAGACCAGTTTTGTGATTTTTAGCCTAACCGTTCACAAGTTATAAGCAAAAATATGCATTTTTCATATCTCCTGACCACTAGGGGGCACAGTGCCGAAACACTGCAGGTAGCCTCAGGTCATGCTTGTTATAACACCCACCAAGTTTCGTCTCAATATGCCAAAGTGTTGCGGAGATATAGCCTCAGATCCCTTTTTGCGTGGTTTTCGGCAAATTCGTTAGCATGTTTTTCGAAAACGCTTGAACGAATCGACTTGAATTCCATAACTTTTTGCCTCCATGGTCTGTAGATGATCTGAGCCAAATTTGGTGAGAATCGGACTAATCGTCTAGGACGAGTTCGACAAAGTAGGTTTTACGAACAATTCAATATAGCGAAAAAACTAAACCTTACGATTTTTGAATTTTGGACTTCATTCGACTCGGCTTGAGCCAAAGAATACGAGTAAAAAGGAATTTTCATTTTGTGGCTTACGGTTCAAAAGTTATTAGCATTTCAAAAGTGAAACTTTGGACAAGTGGTGGCGCTAGAGAGTTTGAGTTAGAGACTCCAAATTTGCTGTGGTTACTATTGAGACTGTCCTCTATCAGTGTGCCAAATTATACAACTTTCCCGCAATCGGTTCTATGGGCTGCCATTGACTTCGTGGCGGAAGAAGAAGAAGAATAAATATAGCTGCAAGCAGCAATCACGGGGCCAAGCAGTACAGAAGCAAACAACAAACCAACTGCAGAAATGAGTAATTGAAGCCATTTTAGGATATTTTTTGTGAAATCGGCTGAAAAATCACATATAAACCTATAGCAATATGATTTATTGGCTTATCACGTTTGACCGATAGGTGGCGCTGTCATCAAATCGATTTGGTGTGTTCTGTGTGAGGTGACAATGGCACACACAAAGTTTGGTGTCAATACGCCAAAGCATTGCAGAGATACAGCCTCAAGTGTCATAATGGCGCCATGCCACAAATTTGTTGCTGTTGTATGCAGAAATGAGTAATTGAAGCCATTTTAGGATGTTTTTTGTCAAAATTGCTGAAAAATCACATATAAACCTATAGCAATATGATTTATTGGCTTATCACGTTTGACCGATAGGTGGCGCTGTTACCAAACTTATGTAGCGTGGTCAGTGTGAGGTGACAATGTCACGTACAAAATTTGGTGCGAATATGTCAAAGTTTCGCTGAGATACAGCCTCAGATGCAGTGTAGCATCTTTCCAGCCAATTCGTTGATGCGCCAAACGAAAACCGTGAAATATATCGACACAAAATCCATAACTTTTGTCAGCATTGTCTGAAGATGATCCGAGTCAAATTTCGTGAAAATCGGACTTATGGTCTAGGAGGAGTTAGAAAAAGTAGGATTATAACATAAATCAAAATGGTGGACAGGGAGTTCAGATTTCCTAAGTGAAAATTGGTATGTATGTTGTCGGCATGACCCAAGGGATATTTTGAGACCAGTTACATTACAATAGGCTAATGCAATCAAAAGTTATTAGCATTTTTGGAAATTTCATAATTAAAGGTTAATGAATGGCTTATTACTCTTGACCAATAGGTGGCGATGTTACCAAACTGACGTGGTATGGTCAGTGTGAGGTCACAATGTCACGCATACAAAATTTGGTGCGAATATGTCAAAGTTTCGCTGAGATACAGCCTCAGATGCAGTGTAGCATCTTTCCAGCCAATTCGTTGATGCGCCAAAGCGAAAACCGTGAAATATATCGACACAAAATCCATAACTTTTGCCAGCATGGTCTGAAGATGATCCGAGTCAAATTTCGTGAAAATCCGACTTACGGTCTAGGAGGAGTTCGAAAAAGTAGGTTTTCAACATGAATCAAAATGGCGGACAGGAAGTTTAGCCAATTATTGCAAAATTGGTATCGATGATCTCGGCATGACCCAAGGAATCTATCAACATCAGTTTGATTACAATAGGCTAATGTAAGCAAAAGTTATTAGCATTTTTAGAAATGTCATTATAACTTTTGACCAAAAGGTGGCGCTGTCCCCAAACTTTTTGAGTACCATCAGGGCGTGGGGCCGAAGAACCACACTGAGTTTCGTGACGATAAGTTAATGCGTTCGTAAAATATAGCATTTTACGACGAAATTCAACATGGCCGACGGCCAAAATGGCTGACATGGGAAAATTTTATATGGTTGGACTCGGCATGATGCACCGAATCTAAAGAGACCAGTTTTGTGATTTTTAGCCTAACCGTTCACAAGTTATAAGCAAAAATATGCATTTTTCATATCTCCTGACCACTAGGGGGCACAGTGCCGAAACACTGCAGGTAGCCTCAGGTCATGCTTGTTATAACACCCACCAAGTTTCGTCTCAATATGCCAAACTGTTGCGGAGATATAGCCTCAGATCCATTTTGTGTGGTTTTCGCAAATTCGTTAGCATGTTTTTCGAAAACGCTTGGACGAATCGACTTGAATTCCATAACTTTTTGCCTCCATGGTCTGTAGATGATCTGAGCCAAATTTGGTGAGAATCGGACTAATCGTCTAGGACGAGTTCGACAAAGTAGGTTTTACGAACAATTGAATATAGCGAAAAAACTAAACCTTACGATTTTTGAATTTTGGACTTCATTCGACTCGGCTTGAGCCAAAGAATACGAGGAAAAAGGAATTTTCATTTTGTGACTTACGGTTCAAAAGTTATTAGCATTTCAAAAGTGAATCTTTGGACAAGTGGTGGCGCTAGAGAGTTTGAGTTAGAGACTCCAAATTTGCTGTGGTTACTAATGAGACTGTCCTCTATCAGTGTGCCAAATTATACAACTTTCCCGCAATCGGTTCTATGGGCTGCCATTGACTTCACTACGGAAGAAGAAGAAGAAGAAGAATAATAAGAAATCTAACGGTTTCAATAGGTGCCTCCGCACCTTCGGTGCTTGGCCCCTAATAAATATAGCTGCAAGCAGCAATCACGGGGCCAAGCAGTACAGAAGCAAACAACAAACCAACTGCAGAAATTAGTAATTGAAGCCATTTTAGGATATTTTTTGTGAAAAAGGCTGAAAAATCACATATAAACCTATAGCAATATGATTTATAGGCTTATCACGTTTGACCGATAGGTGGCGCTGTCATCAAATCGATTTGGTGTGTTCTGTGTGAGGTGACAATGGCACACACAAAGTTTGGTGTCAATATGCCAAAGCATTTCAGAGATACAGCCTCAAGTGTCATAATGGCGTCATGCCACAAATTTATTGCTGTTGTATGCAGAAATGAGTAATTGAAGCCATTTTAGGATGTTTTTTTGTCAAAACGGCTAAAAAAATCACATATAAAGCTATAGCAATATGAGTTATTGGCTTATCAATTTTGACCAATAGGTGTCACCATTTTCAAATCGATGTGGTGTGTTCTGTGTAAGGTGACAATGGCACACACAAAGTTTGGTGTCAATATGCCAAAGCATTTCAGAGATACAGCTTCAAGTGTCATAATGGCGTCATGCCACAAATTCGTTGCTGTGGTATGCGAAAACGGTTTTGTCTATCGACACGAAATCCATAACTTTTCGTCAGCATGGTCTGGAGATGATATGATTCAAATTTGGTGAAAATCGGACAAACGGTTTAGGAGGAGTTCGAAAAAGTATGTTTTCCACATAAATCAAAATGGCGGAAAGAAAGTTCGGCTTATTATGACATAATTGGTATGTATGTTGTCGGCATGACCCAAGGAATAATTTGAGAACAGTTTCATTACAATCGGCTAATGCAGTCAAAAGTTATTAGCATGTTTGGAAATTTCATTATTAATGATTAATTAATGGTTTATTACTCTTGACCAATAGGTGGCACCGTTACCAAACTTATGTAGCGTGGTCAGTGTGAGGTCACAATGTCACGTACAAAATTTGGTGCGAATATGTCAAAGTTTCGCTGAGATACAGCCTCAGATGCAGTGTAGCATCTTTCCAGCCAATTCGTTGATGCGCCAAACGAAAACCGTGAAATATATTGACACAAAATCCATAACTTTTTGCCAGCATGGTCTGAAGATGATCCGAGTCAAATTTCGTGAAAATCGGACTTACGGTCTAGGAGGAGTTCGAAAAAGTAGGTTTTCAACATGAATCAAAATGGCGGACAGGAAGTTTAGCCAATTATTGCAAAATTGGTATCGATGATCTCGGCATGACCCAAGGAATCTATCAACATCAGTTTGATTACAATAGGCTAATGTAAGCAAAAGTTATTAGCATTTTTAGAAATTTCATTATAACGTTTGACCAAAAGGTGGCGCTGTCCCCAAACTTTTTGAGTACCATCAGGGCATGGGGCCGAAGAACCACACTGAGTTTCGTGACGATAAGTTAATGCGTTCGTAAAATATAGCATTTTACGACGAAATTCAACATGGCCGACGGCCAAAATGGCTGACATGGGAAAATTTTATATGTTTGGACTCGGCATGATGCACCGAATCTAAAGAGACCAGTTTTGTGATTTTGAGCTGAACCACTCACAAGTTATAAGCAAAAATATGCATTTTTCATATCTCCTGACCACTAGGGGGCACAGTGCCGAAACACTGCAGGTAGCCTCAGGTCATGCTTGTTACAACACACACCAAGTTTCGTATCAATATGCCAAACCGTTGCGGAGATATAGACTCAGATCCATTTTTGCGTGGTTTTCGGCAAATTCGTTAGCATATTTTTCGAAAACGCTTGGACGAATCGACTTGAATTCTATAACTTTTAGCCTCCATGGTCTGTAGATGATCTGAACCAATTTTGGTGAGAATCGGACTAATCGTCTAGGACGAGTTCGACAAAGTAGGTTTTACGGACAATTGAATATAGCGAAAAAACTAAACCTTACGATTTTTGAATTTTGGAGTTCATTCTAACTCAGCTTGAGCCAAAGAATACGAGTTTTTTCATTTTCATTTTGTGGCTTACGGTTCAAAAGTTATTAGCATTTCAAAAGTGAAACTTTGGACAAGTGGTGGCGCTAGAGAGTTTGAGTTAGAGACTCCAAATTTGCTGTGGTTACTATTGAGACTGTCCTCTATCAGTGTGCCAAATTATACAACTTTCCCGCAATCGGTTCTATGGGCTACCATTGACTTTGCGACGGAAGAAGAAGAAGAAGAAGAAGAAGAAGAATAACGCCAACGGTTTCAATAGGTGCCTCCGCACCTTCGGTGCTTGGCCCCTAATAAATCCAACGGTTTCAATAGGTGCCTCCGCACCATCGGTGCTTGGCCCCTAATAATAAATCCAACGGTTTCAATAGGTGCCTCCGCACCTTCGGTGCTTGGCCCCTAATAATAAATCCAACGGTTTCAATAGGTGCCTCCGCACCTTCGGTGCTTGGCCCCTAATAATAAATCCAACGGTTTCATTAGGTGCCCCCGCACGTTCAGTGCTTGGCCCCTAATAATAACGCCAACGGTTTCAATAGGTGAATTCACGAATGAATTCTAAGAAAAGCACACAAAAATGGATCTGAGGCTATAACTCCGCAAGGGTTTGGCGTATTGAGACCAAACTTGGTTTGTGTTATAACAAGCATGACCTCAGGCAACCTGCAGTGTTTCGGCTCTGTACCACCTAGTGGTCAGGAGATGTGAAAAATGCATATTTTTGCTTATAACTTGTGAATGATTTGGCCAAAAATCACAAAACTAGTCTCTTTAGATTAAGATATAAAATTTCTTTTTTTTAAAAGTACATAGTACAAAGCATGCGTGAGTCAATGGTTACAAAACCGATATATATATAAATAAATATTTATATATATTGAATCTGTTGCAGGAATGACTCAAAGTCTGTTCACATCTATGTGGTTAGATCAGTGTGCATAATAATGTGTCTTTGACACTCATTATGTATGTTTTGATTATACTGTGTTGTAAATAAAATACAAATAATATTAAAAAAACAAACATTTTTTTCAATCTCCTCACATTCTCTCTTAGCTTCCTCAAAGTTAGAGTCACACTGATGGTCCATTAGGAGCCATTAGGGGAGGGCCTTTTTTCTCTCAGGTGAGACTCACTTAATATCCAAGGCCATTGCCACTTCCTCGCATATAGGCTTTCGATGTCAAAACATGTCTTGAAAATTTAAATCAATATATTGTTTTCTGTGAATGAGTAAGCAGAATGATTTTCACATAATTTTGAAGTAAATATTCTAGCCTACAAGACTGATTACTCAAAAGTCTTATTCATAACTATTTAGTGTGGGTTTTATGGCCTTATTTCAGCTACATTTCCCCCCCCAAAACTTACTAAGCACGCATAATATTTTTTTTCTAAAAAATGCAAACATGTACATCCATCTTGGTCACATATTATTGTAGCACAGTTTCTGCTGAATACCAAAAAAAATAAATAAATACATGTTGGTCAATAGTATGTTTTAAGTAGCTGAAATAAGCACAAATATCAGGGCATGTCAAACCATCTCAAGGGCCCAAAAATTGCCTCAGACCCCAGAGGGTTAAAAGTGATATTATGATTGTCATCTACAATGTGTCTATTTTGTCTAGATAGTTTTTCCTCCTCATCTAGTCCTTGTTCTTTTTGGATTAAGTCAAAGCCACTGCTAGATTCACTCGGGGATTGAACAATCAATTCTGGGGAAGTCTGGGTGCTGTTGGTTATAGCTTGAGTTTGCCAAATTAGATGCATTACGCTCCTTGTACATCTGTTTTTGAGCTTTCATCAGTTTGTACTTCATCTTGTGTCACTGGTCTTTCCTCTACACTTTCTCTTGAATTATCTGCTTGTCTGTTTTCTTCTCTTTCCATCCGTACTTTGGGAACTCTAGTACAGTGGTTTAGATGATACCTGGTTGTACTTCCCTCCACTTGGACTGCTGTTGGACTGCTCTCACCACTTTGTAGGGTCCTTCTCTCCTGTGCTCATTCCACTTTCCCCAGAATACCCTCAGATGTACTTGGTCACCTGGAACAATTGGACATTCCGACTCTGTTTCCTCACAGGGCCCTTTTCTTGTTTCCTGTAAATACATAACTTTATGTATGGTAGTTAATTTTTTCATATAAGGTCGAAGTTCCATTTGCAATTTCTCTAGAGGAGGTCCTTTGTAGGGACCTCTACAATATGGCACAGGCATGGGTCGACTTGTAAGCATTTCATGCGGTGTTAAACATAAAACAACAGGGTAAAAATATATTTGACGACTAGACATAATTATTTCATGACTCTAGACACTTCTTTGTGAAGACAGTGGCATACTACAGTGAAATAATATGTTCTTTAGCCATATAAAAACAGTTGCCATGTGTGCAAGTAAAATTTACCTGCTGGCGCTTTTAGGTATACAGCGACCTCTAGCGGTTCTAGTGTTAATTTTCATTATCACTTCCCCCCTTGTGCAATGGTCAAAACCATGCGCATCTGAAATGAGAATATTCAAAAGTGAAGTTGGGGCAACAATTTGTCCTTCATGTGTACGCCAAATATCTTGCATGTCTTTTTGGCTCCCCTTTGGTGCTACATTGAGTGCTCATAAGGTCCTGCTTGTTGTTGAATTCAAATAATATCGTCCAATTGAGGTTGAGGTTCTATAAGTACTACAGGTGTTAATACTGCTACCTGACATCCTGAGGCTTTTTAGCTTCCAAATCTGCTGCATTGTTTCCTTAATGACAAAATCATTTCCTTTTTATGAGCCTGACACTTGATCATTGCTAGTCTTTTGGTAGCACCATAGCGGAAATTAACTGACCTATTTGTTCAGCATGTTGGATGGGAGTCCCATTGCTCTTTTTAAAACCTCTTTGCTTCCATACTGCTCCAAACAAATTACATACACCATGAGCATATGCTGAATCAGTGAAAATATTGTCTGTCTGTACCTTTACCAATTGACAGGCAGCTGTGAGAGCTTTTAATTCTGCTAATTGAGCAGAGCATGGCTGTACACAATGTTGTGATATCACAGGCACAAATTCTTCCTTGTCCTTCACTACTGAATATCCTGCTGTAGTAGTAGTAGTGAGTAAGAAGTAAGTGACTTCTGCTTCAGGGATTGGTGTAGACTCAAGATCTGGCCGTAATCTAGTAAATGTCAATGAATCAGTCACACAATGATTGGGCTTTCCTTCAAAAGCCAAAGGAATTAATTCAGCTGGATTAACTGTATGACATCGCTTAATAGTAACATCTGGATATGTAAGTAGCGATGAATAGGCTAGAATTCGGGCTTGAGTCAGAACAAATTTCCCTTGTTCTATTAACTCAACAATTTTGTGATGAGTATAAATAGTTACTGGGTACCCCATTGTTATTGTGGTTGCTTTCTCATGTGCATAATATACTGCTGCAAGGCCATGTTGGTAACATGGTGGGTAACCCTGAGCTACATTGTCCATTTTTGTACTATAGTAAGCAATAGGCTGTTTTTTCCTACCACTACAAGTTTCTTGCATCAATACAGCTGATGCATAACCATCAGCTCTGTTTGCGACATACAGATTAAATTGTTTAGAGTATTCAGGATTTCCCAAGGCTGGGGCCTGTTTTAGTTCTTTTTTTAGAGTCTCAAATGCTAGTAATGCATCAGTGTTCCATTTTAACGGATTGCCTAAATCTTGCAGTCCTGCTTGTTTCATGACTTCTCTCAATGGAGCTGTTTTTACCGCGTAGTCTTCTATCCAATCGGCACTAAAGCCAGTCATCCCTAGAAAAGTCATCATTTGTCCTACTGTTTGAGGCAATGGTGTTTTACTTATGCCTTCCAATTGATCTGGAGCTATAGCTTGTGTGCCAAATGCAATTAATCGCCCTAAGTATTCAACTTGAGGCTGGCAATACTGTATTTTGGTTTTGGATACTTTGTGACCTCCTTGTGCTAATTTTGTGTCCCTCAAACAAAACTAAATGCACTGACGTCACAGAGCCTCAGGGGTTCAATCCGATGGATCAGACACCAAGAACTGTTGTTCATGAAATGGATGGAAACAAGAGAATTGTCAGTGTGCTCTACCATCCACCGAGCCTTTGATGGTGTCACTGTCACCAGGAACGTCCACAACAAGGAAATTGGGAGATGGTAGAAAAAAACATTGCGGCACCTCGTTGTGTGGTGGACTACAACACATACATGGGGGGTGTAGTCCTTTCCGACCAGCTCATCCAGTATTACTCAGTGCACAAGAGGTCCAACAGGTGGTACAGGACAGTCCTGTATTACTTAATTGACATAGCTGCAACCAACAGCTATATATCGCACAAAGATCTGTCTGTCATCAGAGACTGTGCCCATGTCTCACAGCCAATTCATGGAGGAGCTGTCTGCAGAGCTGTGTGGAGTCCCAAAAGGTAGTGATGTACCACCAAGGGGGGGAACAATGCTTACCTGAGTCTCTGGCCTGTGTGGATGAGGAGGCAGAGTGGGAGTGGGAGAGAAGTTCCTCCTTTGAGAGACAGAGATCAGCTGATATGGCAACAAAGGCGGCGGTACTGAATCCTCTGCAAGAAGCATACCATATGGAAGTGTGCTCGGTCTGATGTGGGACTGTGTCTTGTTGACCACAGAAACTGTTTCAGTCAGTGGCATAGTGGCAGGGGGTCACAAGCTGGAACGTAAAACCTCAGGATTGTCCTTACTGAATGTTATGTAAATACTTACATAGTTTTTAAAGATCATTGCACCATGTTCATTTCCATTCAGTGTATCTTTATCTCTTTGTACATTGTTGGTGAAGATTTGCATCATTTGTTCATTTGCACTCAAAGTATTTTTTTTATATTTGTATATTGTTGATGAAGATTACTTGCACCATTTGTCCATTTGCACTCAAAGTGTTTTTTTCTATTTGGTGAAGATTACTTGCACCATTTGTTCATTTGCACTCCAAGTATTTTTTTATTTTTATTTTTTTCTGTTTGTATATTGTTGGTAAAGATTATTTGCACCATTTGTTCATTTGCACTCAAAGTATTTAATTTTTTTTTCTATTTGGTGAGGATTACTCGCACCATTTGTTCATTTGCACTCAAAGTATTTTTCTATTTGTATATTGTTGAAGATTATTTGCACTATTTTCCCTCATTTGCACTTTGTATTTTGGTTGAACAAAGCACTTTCACTACTTGTTGAACACTTGGAATTGTTGTTCATGGTCAATTTATAATATATTTCTCTGAAAAAAAGACACTTGCTTCAGTGTTCTGTTATTATGTAATAATCTTTCTATTTACTATATTCTCTGATATTCTATATTCTTCTTTTGGACTCATCTACATTGTCAGTAAATAAAATGCACCTGTTTTTCACTGAAAAATTCCTTAGAATAATATTGTAATAAATTGCTATAACTTGCTAAAGGAATGTTAGATGTGGACAAAATTTCATTTAGAAGTCTAAAGCAACCAAGTATAACTTTCTAAAGAAAAAAAATCAAACTTCAAAAGGTTTTGTTTGAGTTAACAGTAGAAAAACAACACTTTTTTTAAGGTGTTTTTCTTAAAATTCTGGAAAATGTATCTATTCTCATTCAAAACAAATGTAAAATTGTAATTTTAAGTGAGATTGACTGAAACTTCAGGTTGTCCTGTTTAAAATTATGTCCTTCTGTCTCTTTGTGTTTTTCCTTGTGTCTCTATTTGTGTTTTTCCTTTTCCTCTCTCACTATAACTTCCCTCTAGTCCCCTCATCAGGGAACTCCCTTAACCGATTCTTAAAGCCAGGTCCCAAAATTGAGATTGACTCCCATCACTAAAATTGTCGTAAATCATTGTGAAAAGCCGTTGTCAACCAATCGAGGCGACCCGCCAAACCATGATCTTTACAGCTAATTGCTCCTTCTTTCTGTTCTATTACCAGGAAGATGTTCAGATTTGCCGCCTTGTTTCTCTGCATAGTTGGGGTTATGCCCCAGCCAGAAGTTGCATCGCCAGGACCAGCGTCGAGGATAGTACTCCGTGAACAACCGGGGTTATTGATAACGAACTGCAAAACCTACACCTGAAATGTGTACGTCCGACTCGATCCCTGTGATGTTTTCAGAGCTCACTACACCCTCTCAGCTGCTCAAATCATTTGGGCTGGAGCCCGTTGGACTCGGGAAGTCCTCGCCCATACCCAAGCAGATGTGAACCACATGCTGCACCAATTACAGAAAATGACTGTAACCCAGGCTGAATTAAGCTGGGACAACCGGTGTCCCAAACGATTTTTGGGCGCCCTGCTGGGGGCTGTTGCGGCTGTAGGAACTCTGTTTAACATTGTCATGAACACCGCTAATGCCGTTAATCTGGCCATCGTTAGGCGGCATGTGGGCAAAATCCAGGCTGAAATGCCTGAGATACAACAACAGCTCTTACTCCAGAGCCACACCCTACAGACCTTCGGGAAGTCTCTGAATGGCACCATCACAATTCTAAATACCCATAGCACCCTTCTAAACCAAACTATAAAATCCATCAATAAACTATTTTCGATCGTGCAAAACGATTTAGCTCAAACACAACTCCTAACAACCCTCATGACTGACATGCTACGGGAAGTAAGCTCCTTGATCGATAACTTAGCCATGGGTAGGATTCCACACTATTTGATACCTCTTAACCTTGTCCAAAACATTCTAGCCTCGGCCACTATGGGCCCTGCTAGCCCCATCCAAACCCATCTCGCCTTTTCCCTGGGTAGTGCTATCCCCTTATACGTAGACCCAGAAGCAGGTGACCTGGCCTTTCTCCTCAGTTTGCCCATTATCGATTCCAATAACATTTACCTGCTCAAAGACGTTGTGAATGTGGGATTTTGGCAAGGGAACACCTATGTCAAAATCCACACTCCTGAAGTCGTTGCGTATCACGATAACAATGAGCAGTTGTATCTGGCCCCAAACCTCGCTAACTAAGGACATTCATTACCTCTGCCCGCGTAAACCCTTCGTCCGCGATAATACCAAGGGCATCTGCGGCCTAGAATCCATTAGACCCAACACTAGCTGCCCTGCCGAAGCTTCCAATGGTTATTCAACACCCCAGCGTGTACAGCTACCCTCACCTACGATCAACACGACACTGCCACGTGCATTACGGATCACTGTCCCTAAGGGGACGATTCTCCATATTGACGATTTAGCATTGTACCACCTTACTGACGACGAGTATCAGGCTGAACTGGAAATCTCACCCTTCTTCAAACAGTATTTCTTTGTCCTCGATCCAGAATTGGAAGAAAGGATCAAAGAGGAAGGAACGCAACTTATGGATTTGACTCCTGTTGATATAGCCTTAGAAGCTATTGCTCGCCTTCTGCCCGCTGGCGTGCCAATCATTTGGTCTTGGTCTGCCGCTGACACAGCGCTTTGCATCTCTACTATTGTAGGATATGTTGTGATTTTGACACTGGCCTTCCTCCTGCACAAGCGAGTGAACGCCGTCCAAGAGTCTTTCAACAAATGCATGTCCGGCATCCCGCAAATTTTCCGACGTAATAAAACTGACCAATAACCTGAACCTGAGAACTCAACAAACCTGATTGAGATCACGCCTGTACCGCCTCGTCGAACTCCTGACAATTAGCTCAAGCGAAACGACCCAACTCTAGATGAATCCTAAACAATGCACCCCTACGTCGTCTCAAGTATCTAACCTTACCATTTCCAAATTACCTAAGTCCTGCACCAGGATTCAGTCAGTGATAGAGATGTTGTTTGTGTCTTGTGTGTGCCTGTTCTCTCTCTGCCTCCTGTTCCAGTGCCCGCCGATGTTCGCACCGGGAACATCACTGAGCCAAAGGAAAACTAAAGATTCTCCTCCTGAACGTGTGCGAGTCGTAAAACTGATCCATGGTGTTAGCCCAGGGTCCGTATGTATAAAGCCTCTCAGAGTAAAATTTTAGTCTTAATTGTGTCAAAATTCTAAGAATGACGTAATTTTACTCTTATTCCTAAACTTAAGAATAAGAGTGATTCATAAAGGTTCCTAAGTGTTAAGACTAGGTCTCACCTCCTAAATTATTTAAGAGAGCTGGAGAGGTCTCCTAACCTAGTTAGGAGTAACAAGATGGCAGCAAAGAGGAGGAGACAAAAAGCCCTTTCACACATACAGACTTTTCCGGAAAATTACCGGTAAATTGCCGTAAAGAGATCATGTGTGAACAGGACCTTTTCAAAAATACCAGTAAATTCGTTCCGGCAATTTACCGGTATGAGAAGTTGTAACATTACCAGTAAATTGCCGGAATTCTGCTGTGTGTGAACGCAGAAGGAAAATTACCGGTATGAGCGCATACGCGTTCAGAACGCGCTGACGTAAGACGTAAGACGTCTACTCCGGGCCAATCATATCATTCTGACGCAGATGACGTATTCACTCCACACTGTTTACGGAAATAAAAAAAAATGTCATCCAACTGGAGCGACAATGAAATTAAAGCGCTTCTCCTTATCCGGGCGGATGAAGAGATTTGTCGTCATCTCAGAGGAACAGTTAGTGATGCAGTTACATATGATAAAATAACTAACCGTCTTCGAGAGCAAGGCATTCACAGGACAAAAAGTCAGGTCATTAGTAAATTGAAAACATTGCGCCTTAAATTTCTGAAAATAAACGACCATCACAAACAAAGTGGTAGTGGTAGAATTTCTTGGGTCTATTATGACTTTTGTCAGTCCATTTGGGGATCCAGCCACTCCACAAATCCTGTAGCCTTAACCGGTAGCTTGAATTCAGAAGAACCCCAAACTAACGTCACTGAGGACGCATGTGACGGAAACACGTCGAGTCACTCGGCCGATACTGAAGCACCAACTTGTAATGCAGAGCAGGCGGATTGTGTTACAGGTGGGTAACGTTAAACTAATTAATTGTTTACATGATAAACGTGTGAAAGACAAAATATAGGAATAGGAAAACAAAGTTATAAACAAATATCTTTGTGTTACATAATATTTTATAATGACGTTTTTGTATGTTGGCAGTAGTTAACAGGAACTAACAATGAACAATACTTTAAAAATATTTATTGTTATTTCAGTGTTTCCCATACATTATTTATTTGTGGCTGCTCACCACAATATCAACACTGACGGCCACAAATAGATTTTCCAAAAGGCTTTGACTTCATTGAATAAACATGCATGTTTCAAAATCAAAACGTGTTTTTATATCACTGTATCTCTGAAGGAAACTGACTCTCTTCAATTTTTAGGTTTCACTCAGCCACCAAGGAAGAAGTCGAAAAAAAACAAAGATCACATGATTGACTCCATAGCTACAGTTCTACAAACTATGGAAACAACATTCAGAGAGCAAGAAGCACTCCGTGTCCAGGAGCAAAGGGAGTATGAAGAAAGGTTGCGCGAAGAGCAGAAGGAGGAAAGGGCAAGCATGATGGTGATGTGGAAGGAGATGATGGAGTTTCAAGGAAACCTCCTAAAGGACATTATGGTGCGCCCACCCCTGACAACATCTCTTCCTCTGAATCCACATTACCAACAACATAATCATCACAGCCAACGCTTCTCTTTTCCAAGCCCTAGCACTAGCTACATGGCACCATACCACCCACCAGAACAAGATGCTGAGGCCTCACTCCATCCTCAATTCAAGTCTTCATTCTTAGAAGATTTGCAAGACTAGATCAAAATAAAACAGTTCAATTCAAGTTTTTGCAAAATATGCTTTAATGGTACATGTTAAGATTTACAAGTATAAGATATTTAAATAACAAGATAAGTATTTGTTCATATTAATAAGTATATGTTCATATTTTGTTTCTAAATTTAATTTATGAATAAATATGAATTTGTGTTAATTGTCTGATGCTTTAACAATAATACATTTTTAAAAACATTACAATTTTATGTTTTATGTACTTGACAGTAGCTAATGCAATTTTAAGGCAAAATAAACTGATTCCCTGAATAGGTGGTTGTGTTATCAAATGGAAAAATATTCAAATACACAAAGCATGAACATAAACATAAAATATCATGCTGCCCCTTAAAGGGATTGTCCACAAAAAAAATCTGTCATCATTTACTCACCCTCATGTATATTATTGTAAACCTGCATGAAGTTCTTCCTTCTGCTGAACACAAAGGAAGGTATCTTGAAGAATGTTGGTAACCAAACAGTTGTGGGGCACCTTTGACTTCCGTAGCATGAAAAATATACTATGGAAGAACTTCATGCAGGTTTACAATAATATACATTAAGGTGAGTAAATACTTTTGGGTTAACTATTCCTTTAACTCATCAATGTTGCCAGTGCCCTGCGAACTGCTTGCACATCATCAGTTACTCGGTTATGCTCTCGGTCAGTAGCCTCAGCAGAAACATCACACTGGTGGTCAGTGTTCCATTCAGGCAGGTATGTTTCTTTCCTGAGTTCACAAATATTGTGCAGGATGCAACAAGCTACAACAATATCAGACATGATATTTATATCAACATCATTGCGCTTCAATAAACATCTCCAGCGACCTTTGAGGCGGCCAAAGGCATTTTCTACTACCATTCGAGCTGAACTCAAGCAGAAGTTGAAATTAGACTGGTTGGGTGTTAGATTTTGGTGATTTGGGAACCCCTTCATTAGCCATTTTTTAAGGGGGTATGCCGCATCTCCAATAAGATGGATGGGAACCTCCACTCCATCCACCACCATAGATTTCTGTAAAATAAATAATTTATATAAATTTAAATAAATTATTTCAAAATGAGTGGCATGCCAAAAACTGTTTTGTTGCTTTTGGAAACTTGAAAATACCTTTCATGCTAGTAGTTTTTGGAAATACTTCTTACTATTATCCTCCAATTCTCACTATTAACTAGTTGCTTATTAACATGCATATTAGCTGTTTATTAGTACTTAGAGCACATACTAAAGTCTTATTCTGCATGACCATATTCTGCTTCACTTAGTCCTACCAAATACCTAAACTTAACACTACCTTACTATTAACATATAACAAGCAGCAAATTAGGAGTTTATTGATGTAAAACTTTGTTAATAGTGACAATTGGACCCTAAATTAAAGTGTGACTTAGTGTTTTTTATATAATGTTAAAAAAGGTGTACCTCACGAGGAAACAAATACCCATCCTGGGCCTCAGCCATGTGGTATATGGGAGAGTTGGCTAGCACTCTTGCATCATGAGATCGACCAGGCCAACCCACATACACATCCGTAAAGCTGAAAAAGAGAAGAAGAAAAAGAATTTATTTTATTTCAGTATTAATAATCAAACATGAATAACATTTTAGAATGAAAAGATTATATAAATCACAAATTTCCATGCATATGCATACATTTAATGATAAAAGTTAGATATAACACAGAAAAAATATAGCTTATGTAGCACATAACTAGAATGAGTTTAAGCAATATCATCATTTAATCTCGTAGAAGGCAGAATTACAGTGCTTAAATTTATTAGACCACCTTCATAAGAAAAGCAAATATTTAAGGAATCTGTGAAAAACTTGTTTAAAATTAAAAATTGTGTTGTCATTTATTAGACAAAAAACAAACTGAAACAAGTAAATAATCTTTATGAATTAGTGTTTTCATACCCATTTTGAGCTGGCACATTCAGCTTCTTTCAGAAGTCAGAAATTAATCACGCATAAATTCAACCATTAAACTTTTTTTTCTATTAAGGACTACAAGTAAATAACTGTAATTGGGCATCTCAATAAAAAAACAATAAAGTGCTTTACTGATTTTGGTAATCAACAATACTGTTAGTTTATGGCAGCTGTGGCACAAATCGTACATTGGGTGGTGGTCTAATAAATGTGTTAAGCACTGTGCATTCAGGCCTTTGAAGTTTTTCTTATGTCTACTTACCAAACGCTGTGATCCACAACAGCCTGCAACACTATAGAGTGCCAACCTTTACGATTGCAGTAGGCAGCCTGGTCCTCATGAGGTTTTATGATAGGTATGTGGCATCCATCGATGGCACCTGCACACATCTTGTGGCCACGGGCAGCAAAGCCATCAATGGTTTTTTGGAGACGCTGGCCTTGAGGCAGGCATATAAAGCGCTTGCAAAGGGTTGTCTTCAGAGCATATGTTACCTACGGTGGTGAAGTTAGTTTAACTTTGACATTTATTAGACATACAGTTTCATACCCATAAAACTCCCATAAAACTCAGATATGCATATACAAATGTCCTTACCATAGCATAATTGATTTATCAGAATCAGAATGAGCTTTATTTCCAGTTTATGTTTGTTTTCGTGACAGAAGCTTCCACAGTGCAACAGAATGACAGTGACAGAACAAAAACACAGATAATAAAAGACTGATAGATAGTTTTTTTTTTCACTGTTCTACTGAAGAAAAACAGTCACCTACATCTTGGATGGCCTGAGGGTGAGTAAATGAGCAACAAATTATTTTTGGGTGAACTATCCCTTTCAACTACCCTTATGAAAATTAACTATGGTTTTATTATGATTTTTATTTTTTATTTTTTATTTTTGGTTTTAATTTGGGGTCACCAAGGTTTAACAACAACAACAACAACAAATAACGTAATTTAAAAATGTAATTAACAATAATAATAATTGTTGTTATTATTATTATTATTATTATTATTATTAAATGTCATAAGGGTAACTTCACTGCCATATGTTACCTGACGAACAAGCATGCAGACTGTTGATATTCCAAGGCCAAACAAACAGGATATGGTCCTGTATTCACTTGGGGTAGCGTACCACCACAACACAACAGCGAGTCTCAGTCGGGGTTCCAGCGGTTTTCGCCAGCCGGTAGTCTTTCGTTCCAAAGAGGGTCTCACAAGCTGCAGCACATACTCAAACTATAAATATAGACTTTTTTTAGCTGCAGGTAACACCTCTCCCTTCGGATGCTAGCGACAACATTTTTTCTCCTATAATTCAGTATTTTGTTTTGTAGTCGTCTATTACGATGTCTCTGGGACAAAAGCAGCTGCATGAATGTGAAACTTTGAAACAAAAATGAAACCATCAACAAAAACACTGACCGCATATAACCCTCCATGTTTACAAATACAAGCGCAATCGTTTAGAGGTTAATGATGTCACAGAATTTACCAGTATTTTGGAATGGATGTGTGAATGGTGCTTTTCCGGAAAAAAGACGGAATGTCGTTGCTTGTGTGAACAGCGCATTTTTGAATTTACCAGTAAAGTCGTTCTGGTAATTTAACGGCAATTTACTGGTATTATTGTGTGAAAGGGCTTAAACACTTTCCAATGAAGATATGATGCACTGGAGTTACAGTATTATGATGATATGGAGTTGATAAAACGATACAAACTTGATCGTTATGATAGTCAATTTTTTTTGTAACTGACAAAGTAAGAAATTTAAATAACTTCTTCCACTCTACAAATCAATGCTGTAACTGCAGAAATTAAAGTAGTAATGACATTTTTTTGGCTGGAAAATTGGGAAAATGCAGCAATACACCAGTGATGACACAGTAAGCAGGGTCTCACATATTGTAACAGCCCATAGCGCTGATTCTATGGATTTAGTTAAGGTGCAGTTTTACTACAGCCCTCTAGAGGCTCTAAGGCGCTCCCTTCCTCTATATTAAGCCCAGGTGGGGTAGTAGAGGGAGATACATTGTTTGGTTGGGAGGAAGCATGGCTTCTCATGCTACCTTCAATGTTTTAGAGTCCCGGTTGAGAAACGTCGTTTTTTTTAAGCTCAATCAATAGGGACTCTTTTGTACCGGTGGTTATTCTTGCCACTGAAGGCCACGCTGTCTGTACCTGGGAGATATGTCTAGGATGGGATTCCTGTTGCTGTCGTGGACAGTTTGAGTTTCCTCACTCGGGGACTAAAGTGGTTTTGGGACTATATGGTGGAGTTTGTTGGATGCACATTGAGCTTTGTCGTCTTCCTCAGAATCATCGTCATCTTCTTCGATATCATCGTCTACCATGTCTTCAATGATAAGTACTACAGACATTCAGTGACATTCATGTTCCCCATTGGACTATGCTACAGGTTTAACTTTCAACCAGTTTCCACTCCTGTTTGTATGCTTGCAAACCCACATACTTACATTTCACAAAGCAACCGAGACTGTTGTTTTTCTTGTTGTTTATGTTGTGATTGGTTTATGCCAACTTCTACCACACAATAATAATTGGTTTAATCTCACTCTGTGTATTGATTTGGTCATTGTGTCAACATATTGTTTGTGTTTTAAGGTACACTTATGAAGAAAGGTTGGTGGGCCTCTCTCTCAAAATATATTGTGTAGTGGCTCGTTCTTTTAAAGAGAAAGGTAGCGGTTACAATATTGTGGCACTAACGCCACAAAACACAAGTGGCCAAAAGTGATGTATGGAATATATATATTTTTTTCTTTCTTATGACACCACATTTCACTTAAACCATTAAAATACAAAGGACGAAAAAAAAAACCCCGCTAACCAGTGTTGCCAAATGCTTTCAATTGAAGGTAACGGAAACTGGTCACTGGTGTTGAGTATTTGCTGAGTTACTGTTCATTTTAGTGACACATTTCTAAAAGCAGTTCGCGGAGATGGAGAAGACCGAGAGTGTACCCTGTTTGTTTTATTTTTTTTTTTCCAAAAGCACAAAGTTGTGTTGTTATTGTGAGCGTACACAAATAAAAGTAGACACTTAACAGTTTTGATTGATTGTATAACACTTATTTGTGTGGCTCACTACACCCTCTCAGCTGCTCAAACCACTTGGGCTGGAGCCTGTTGGACTCGGGAAGTCCTAGCCCATACCCAGGCAGATGTGAACCACATGCTGCACCAATTACAGAAAATGACTGTAACCCAGGCTGAATTAAGCTGGGACAACCGGTGTCCCAAACGATTTTTGGGCGCCCTGCTGGGGGCTGTTGCGGCTGTAGGAACTCTGTTTAACATTGTCATGAACACCGCTAATGCCGTTAATCTGGCCATCGTTAGGCGGCATGTGGGCAAAATCCAGGCTGAACAGTTTTGATTGATTGTATAATACTTATTTGTGCGGCCAAAATCAACAGAGTATTTTTAGTGTCTTTTGCACTGATCTTAAAAAAAAAAACGAGCTGGTATTGCCGGCGACACGGTCGACCCCAGGGAGTTGATGTTGCTAGATGACTATATAAAGGTGAGTTCACTGATCTATATTTATATTTATATTTATATACTGTAGATCAGTGAACTCGCCTTTATGACATCATGGGAGAGTCTCGGAATGTAGATAAGGTTTGTCCAAGAAATTGATTTTGTTGCTAGGCTTTTCAAAAAAGTCTCTAAAGGGGTGAGGAATTCACTAAATCTAGAGATAAAATCACTAAATTGGCAACATTGGCACACTAACTACAGTATAAGTTATTAATATTTCATTAGTCCTCTTGTTTTTGCATGAGTTCATAATTTATTTGTATGACAGCATGGCCGAAAATTATGACCACACAATTTGGCATGTTTCATTGCATTATCACAAATAAAACAACTGACTCTAAGCAACTATGCAATATGCTTACAAAATCTTGAACTTTTTTTTTTTTTTTTTAATTAAAGGTGAAAATGTCAAATTTCCAATTGTCTCAAATAGTTCCTGTCCCGCTCTGCTTATCTTTGCAAGAGACACAGGAAGAAAGTGATTTAGAGAACCACCCCCGGATCTGCAAGCACTGAGACAGCGATAACTGACTCCCTTCATAGGGCTCATTTAACCAACAGAGCTTCAATGTTTTCTTGTGACTGGATTCAGCATAAATAAAAATCTAATAAACACAAAACAAAGAGCTGTTTATCTGGAGATATTCCAGAAACAGATGGCTCATGATACCCACGACCCTTTTATGCATAAACTAATAATCTGATAAACACAAACGATTGATTCATAGCTCCCTGTATGAGCTAGAAAAACACCAGGGGCCGTTTGTATAAAGCCACTCAGAGTAAAATTTTAGTCCTAAGTGTGTCAAAATTCTAAGAATGAAGTAATTTTACTCTTATTCCTAGACTTAAGAATAAGAGTGATTCATAAAGGTTCCTAAGTGTTAAGACTAGGTCTCAGCTCCTAAATTATTTAAGAGAGCTGAAGAGGTCTCCTAACCTAGTTAGGAGTAACAAGATGGCAGCAAGGAGGAGACAAACACTTTCCAGCGAAAATGACATATTGGACTTATATGATATGGAGTTTATAAAATGATATAAACTTGATTGTCAGTTACAAAAAATACTTTTTGATCTTGACAAAGTAAGAAATTTAATAACCTCTTCCACTCAACACGTGCAGAAATTATAGTAGTAATTTTTTTTTTTTTTTTGACTGGAAAATTGGCAATGCACCGGTGATGACACTGTAAGCAGGGTCTTGCATATTGTGGCACTAACCCCACCAAACACAAAAACATAAAATAATCCACACATCACATTTGATTTATTTATTTTTTTATTTTTTTATGATCCCACATTTCACTTAAACCATTAAAATGCAAAGGACAAAAAACACTGACCAGTGTTGCCAACTGCATTCAATTGGGAGTAGCTAAAACTGTTCACTTAATGTTGCTAGATGACCTCATAAAGGTGAGTTCACTGATCTATATTTATATTTATTTAGATCAGTGAACTCGCCTTTATGACGTCATGGGAGAGTCTCGGAATGTAGATAAGGGGTGCGTCTCAATCAGCTCCCTAGCTCCCGAGCTCGTAAATCAGTAAATTGTGTACACAAAATCGTTGACTAGTACGTTCTCTGACTCACTGCACGTTGGGACAGTAATCACTCGAATTACAGTTACATGATTACGTACAACGGCAACGGACAACACTGTAGAATGTCACTGCTTGAATTAATAAACAGGCAGGACCAATCTCATTTTTATATTATTTTTTATTCTCTTTAAAGACATTGTTCTCTTACATGTTCTTAGAACATTCAGCCGAATATTAATTATAAATGTTAATTAGATGTGTTCATTACCTGTCTAGCGATGTCTGTTTATGTTGAAATATACTAAGAAAACGGTTTGTTTTTTCAAATCTTCTATCGCATGTCATTTATATTTATCAAACTGACTCGTGTGGTTTATGTTTTATGCTTGATAAATGTGACGTTATTTCCGGTAAGGGAGCATAGTGAGCACCGATGCTCCCTAGGATTTGCGATGCATTGTGGGATTTTTCAGGGAGCAAACGTTCCAGTGCACTGGAAGGATATTGCGATTGAGACAGCCCTTAAAATGGCCGACTCACTAATCGGTGCCCTGACTACTGAACAAGGGAGCTGATTGAGACGCACCCAAGGCTTGTCCAAGAAATTGATTTTGTTGCTAGGCTTATGAAAAAAAAGTCTCTAAAGGGGTGAGGAAGTCCCTAAATGCAACACTGGCACATTGACTACAACATAAGTTATTAATATTTCATTAGCCCTCTTGTTTTTGCATGTGTTCATAATTTCTTTGTATGACAGCATAGCCAAAAATTATGACCGCACAATTTGGCATGTTTCATTGTATAATTATCACAAATAAAACAACTGACTCTAAGCAACTATGCAATATGCTTACAAAATCTTGCACTTTTTTTAAATTATTATTTTTTTAATTAATTAAGGGTGAAGATGTCAAATTTCCTAGGTTGGACATCACTTTTGGCCACTATTATATGGCAGTTTATTAACTTTCCAACTGACCGCCAAACCATATTGCAAAAACAAGCCACTTTTATTAGGATTGTGGGCTTTCCTGGAATTGTTGGAGCCATTGATGGAACTCATGTTCATATCATTGCTCCAACTGTAAACGAGGAGACATACCAATAGAAAACAAAGCATCAGTAATAATTTGTGATAATTTTGCACAATGCAAAGCATTTAAAAAGATACATTTAAATATTAAAATATTTCAGTGTCTTAATAGAATGATTTTATTGTAGTTACATTAAATGATTGGTGTTGTGCTGCTGTGGCTTTACATGAGCAGGCTCACTATTGGCTGATTCAGAGGTCAAGGTCAGCCATTTTGTGTTGACATCATTGTAGTCCTTAGTTCACAACACTTAAGTGTCACCTCAGTCAACAATTAAGAATCAGTCTTAGACTTTACTGAAAATTGCTTTTAGCTTCTTTATAAAAGTCTCCTACTCTTAGAAAAGTCCTACTTTTTACTAAGAATTTATTGACATTTAAGTCAAAGCTTAAGACTATTCTTAAGAGCATTTCTGAGAAGTTTTATACATAGGGGCCCAGGGCCCGTATTCATGAAAAATCTTAGTGCTAAGAGTTGCTCCTAGTAACAAAATTCTAAGAAAATTCTTATAAATGTGGGTGTTTCCCCTTAGAATTAAAGAAAAGATCCTAGAAAAGAAAAAAGTAATTCAGAAAGTGTCTTAACCCTTAAAAGAGGTCTTAAGGTCCAAAATTGACTTTTAAGAGGCTTAAGTTTCTTTAGCAGTGGAGAGAATATACGACACATGAAGAGGGAGAAGAAATGTGCTGCACACAATGCATGACAGTGAGTTAATAATACGCTACACATTAGATCATGCAGGTATCATGTTTGTGACCGATCTTATTAGAGACACGCTAAGATCTCAGACACCGCACAGAAATGCCATAGCATCAGAAATGGAAGTAATCACTACATTGACATATTTAGCAACTGGAAAAATGCAACTATGCAGCAGCGATGATTTGGGTCTGTACCTGACAGCACTTTCAAAACCTTATTGTGTCGCTGTTCATTTCCTATAAAATACGTTAAGTATGACAGGATGGTAAATAAAAAAATAAAGAATATACAGTATATGCATATAATGACATAATGTGTGTGTGTGAGAGGGAGAGAGAGAGAGTTCAAGGCAAGGCAAGGCAAATTTTATTTATAGAGCACAAGTTTAACACAACTGTAATTGATCCAAAGTGCTTTACAATAAAAATATCAATTTAAAAGAAAAGGGAAGGGGAGACAACAGGAAAAACAGGTATCAAAAAACAATTAAAATGTAATTTCATAAAACTCCAGTTAAACTATTCAAAATACCTACACATCACTCAAATGCTAAAGAGTAAAAATAAGTCTTTAAGCTAGATTTAAAAGCATCCAATGATGGAGAAGCTCTGATGTTGAAAGGTAGACTGTTCCACAGCTTTGGGTCCACTACTGAGAAAGCTCGATCACCTTTTGTTTTACAGCGTGAACGGGGGACAGATAAAAGTAACTGATCACTAGATCTTAGAGACCTAGAGGCTGTATATGGCTTAATGAGAGCACAAATATAATCCGGGGCAGAATTACGCAATGCCTTGTATGCAAAAAGAAGGATCTTAAAATCGACTCTAAACTTTATAGGGAGCCAGTGCAATGAGGCAAGGACAGGGGTGATATGATCCCTTTTCTTAGTTTCTGTTAAGAATCTGGCTGCTGCATTTTGAACCATCTGTAATCGTGACAGTGTAAATTGAGGTAGGCCTATGTACAAAGAGTTACAGTAATCCAAACGAGAGGAAATTAGTGCATGAATTACTATTTCAAGGTCATGACGAGAAAGTTGTTCACCTTAGCCACTGATCTGAGATGAAAAAAGCTACTCCTTACAACTGCATTTATATGCTTATCAAATTGGAGAAGGGGATCAAAATGGACTCCAAGATTGTTTGCATGATTGTGAAGGTTATTACTTAGAAAACCAAACTGTGTTTTAATGGAATTGTTAGTAGCAGCAGGGCCTAGTAGAAGCACTTCAGTTTTATTTTCATTCAATTGTAAGGAGTTTTTTGTCATCCAGGTCTTGATTTCATTAAGGCATAAAAAAAGATGATCCAATGAAAAGTCATTTCCTGGTTTGATTGGAAGATATAGTTGAAGGTCATCGGCATAACAATGATAATTAATGTTATATTTTTGGAGTATTGAGCCCAAAGGGAGCATGTAAAGGGAAAACAAAAGTGGGCCTAAAATGGATCCCTGTGGAACACCACAATGGATAGGTGCAGGTGGTGAAGTAAATGACCCGATATTTACAGAAAAAGTCCTCCCCTCTTTAAGTATGAGGCGAACCACTCTAAAGCTAGGCCTTGAACCCCAACAACATACTCAAGTCGTTTCAGAAGAATATTGTGGTCAACAGTATCAAATGCGGCACTTAAATCTAAAAGTATCAGGATAGCAGATGACCCAGAATCAATGGTCAGCAGAATGTCATTTGTAACCTTTAGCAATGCCGACTCAGTGCTATGCAGTGCTCTAAAACCAGATTGAAATGGGTCTAAAATATTAAAATTATCCAGGTACGAAGTAAACTGTGAAAGTGCAACTTTTTCCAAAACCTTTGAAATGAATGAGAGTTTAGAGAGAGGGCGATAATTATTATGCACAGTGGGGACAAGATGAGGGCCTTTCAATAGGGGCTGTACAATAGCATGTTTAAAACTTTCCAGAAATACCCCATTTATTAAAGAGCTGTTTATAATAGCTAAGAGGGTGGGGCTGATTGTGCCTAAAACCTCTCTAAACAGACCACCAGACAATACATCGGTATGTAAAATGTAATTTTCATCTGATAAATTATTTTGAGTAATTGAGATGAAGATACTGGCTGAAAATTTGTGAAACTACAGGATGAATGAACCAGATGAGAGTGATCTAAGTCAAAAGGAGAGAAGTGTGATCTAATATCTTGTACTTTCTGAACAAAAAATTCAGAGAATTGGGTGCACGTCTCAAGATTGACATCAGGAACTGAGCAAACAATTGGACTAAGAACAGAATTTATGGTTTTGAAGAGAACTTTGGGCCTATTGGCATTTTTTGCGATCAAGTTTGAGAAATATTTGGATTTTGCCTCCTTAACGGAATTTTGATAAACAGTTCAGTCCTTTTTCCTCCTACGCTCGGCCCTCCTACACTCTTGTCTGAGAGTGCGAGTGGATGCATTTAACCAGGGTTGAGGACTAGAACTGTATTCAAAGCAGAACAACAGGCAGAATTGAACATTTCAACCAATTGTTCAGTATCCATACAAGACGGCAGAAGGGTATTCAAATTTAAAAGAAACTTGGAATAAGACTCACAAAATTCAAGAGCAGTATTAGCATGAAAAGCACGAGAGTAACGTACAGGCCGGGAAAGGAGGTGCCGATCATATGAAATGATAGGTTCAAACACCACAGGGTAATGATCAGAAATGCCAGCATCGAATATATCACAGATATGTACAGAGAAACCACGAGTCAAAACAAGATCCAATGTATGGCCTCCGTTATGAGTAGGAATGGAGACCGACTGTACAAAATTGAGTGAGTCCATAATGCTCATGAAGTTTTTAACCATAGGTTTAGATGGACAGCAAACATGCATGTTAAAGTCTCCTAAAACCAACAGCCTGTCACAACGAGACACTTGATTTGACAGAAATTCAGAAAGCTCATGAATAAATGTCCTACTGACTTTAGGAGGTCTATACACCAGGACACAAAGTAGAGGGTCATTTAGATCCATTTTTAGGAGTTGTGCCTCAAAACTGAAAGAGGCATCAACAGACAGAAGTCTACATTTGAATGAGTTTCTAAAAACAGTGGCTAAGCCACCACCATGTCCACTTGGTCTAGGAGTGCTGTAAAAAGAACAGTCAGAGGGGGATAGCTCGCCAAGAGATGAAATGTCACCATTCTTTAACCATGTTTCAGTCAAAAATAAAAAATCCAAGGCATGAGAAGTAAAAAAATCATTTAAAATAAAAGTTTTATTTGACAGAGACCTAGCATTGACTAGAACCATTTTGACTGGAGGTTAAGTTATCATTGAGGATGTGGTGATGCCTGGTAGATCACCCGATGAAACACATTCCAGATGACGGAGGTTCGTAAAGTTTACATTCCCATTCTCATAACGTGTTTTTGTATGTAGCCGGTGAAAGGAAGACCAAACGACAGGTATAGTACATCCAACACCTGAAGTTGTAGACACGGACTTTGTAACGTTACACTGTTTGCGACGGGAGCCCCGATGTATATAGCGAGGCCGACGAGTAATTCCAAGGGCAGCACAGCGATTATAAATTCCGACGGGCAGTTTTGACCGGGTTTTAGAGTTGAGATGATGCAAGTCCAGGGACGAATAAAATGTCATATTGTAATTCCATAAGCCAGAAGGCCGTATAGAGTCCTGGAACAGCGCGCAAAAATCAGTAAAAGCAGATAAAAAGCCCACGACGAACATCAAAAAGAGAAACATCCTACAGTCGCGTATACTCAGCTAAAACCCGCGTTAGCCAGCACACCAAACAACTAAGCCACTTCACAACGCAAGTACATGGAAAGGCAGCCCTTTGTAAGACCACCTCCACCCAAAACTAGCGTAGAACCGACAGTCAGAAAGAAAGTGTTAGCTTACTCATGGAAGACGGAAGAACAGCCTGTTGCGTGGTGGCGAAAGCTCGCGTTTGGCAGTTAACTCAGCTTGACTGAAAGGATTATCCAGGTCGGTTTGTAAATCGTCGCGTTTGGAGCAAAATAAAACCAAGACTAATTGAGACAAAAAATTTAACTGGAGAAAACAAAGAAACTCCAGAGAACAAAACTCAAAAACATGTACCGGAGAACAGCGGCAGTCAGAACACGCCAGCGTTCGCTCAACCGGAAGTACGGTAAAACAGGAAAAATTACGCCTGTAATTTCAAAGTTGATGGATTAGGTCCTAACCTATCCGATATGCAATTTCCTGACCGATCCTCTAACAGGAATGATAAGAAAAGGTCAGACAAATTAGAAATTGATTTTGATGATTTTTTAGTTCAAGGGATACAACGAAACTGGAGTAGGGAGGTCAAGAAACAGGAGAAGAAGGAATGTCTCAGACGGGCTCAAGAGAGAGCGGGAGGATCAAAGGATCATCTTCAAAATGAAGACAATTCTGAGATTGATGAGGAAACAAGAATCAATAAATAAGAGAATAATGAAATTGATAAGAGAGATGATTGGATTATGTGTTTTTATTTATTTATTTTTTTTCAGCTGAATTACAAAGATTGACAAAGGATTTAGGAACAGTGAAACTCCAGACTCCTGTTATAAAAGTATAAGTGTTGAAAGCTGTGTAAAAGTGTATCCTATGTTGAGATCACAGATAATGATAGCTTTGTGGATCTAACTGCTATATAGTTGCTTTGCTTATTATGTAACGAAACGGTTAAAAACAAGGGGATGCATTTTGCAACTCGAGTGCAAAATGGAACTTCTAGTTAGCCGTGGCATAAAATGCTCTTGACACCTGCTAGAGGTGTTATATTGTGGTTATGTGTGCTTATGTTTTGAAAGGTGTTACAATTTTTCCTATAGTTTAAAATACAAGCAGACACGCTTGCTATCTAGAGGTGTTATAATTTTTCCTTTTGAACTTTTGACACGGACTTGTGCAGCCTCTGTGACAAAGGTCATGTTTCCTGCCTTAAAGGGAGGAGGCAGTCACAAGCATTGTCAGAAAATTGAAGAGTTATGGGAGGTTTTAATGAGATTAATGCAAATGATATGCAAAGACTATATAAATGCTTGTTGGACTATTTGTTGAGGCCGACATTTTGTGGTGAAGACTACTCGCTGTTATTTTATTGTTATTTGCTTATGAGTTATTTGTTTTTTAATAAAACAAAACCAGTGTTTTGGTGATTCGTTAACTTTTTAAAACAAGTCTCTGAGTGATTAACCCTCTGGGGTCTGAGGGTGTTTTGGGGGCCTGGAGAAGTTTTGACATGCCCTTACATTTGTGCTTTTTTCAGTTGCTTATAAACATATTATTGTAGCCCAGTTGTGCCGTTTACAGTGTTATAAGACTTTAGCCATTTATATGTTAGCAGCATTTATGTACACGATTTTGTTTTTGAGAAAGAAACGTTTATGCGTGGTTAGTGAAAAACTAACATTTTTAAGTCACTGAAATGAGGCCATAAAACACATACAAAACATTTGTTCACAAAACTTTTGAGAACTGGATCTTGTAGTCTAGAGTTTTTGCTTCAAAATTATATGTACATCTTGTTTACTTGCTCACACAAAACAATATATTGATTTTAAGTTTCTAAGTCACTTTTTGAGTAAAAAAAGGGTCTATGCGAGAGGGCATCAACCTTCACATTCACACCTGAGAAGACAAAGGCCCGCATAATGAATTGCATAATGAGCTTCATAATGAGCCATTCAGGCAGGTATGTGACTGAGAGGAAAGAGTTACAAGAAAGAATATGAGGACAAAATAAATTTATATTTTTTTTTGTTAGTAGTTTAAGAAGAATATATTTAGCTATCACACAAAATAACTTGACCCAGAAGGCACACAACGTCATGAGACGTTAATATTTGGTTAGATTTAGGTCGCAACGTCAGGTAACCAAAATTCAATGTCAAGCCAACGTCTAATGACAACGTTACAGTGACGTCCAATACCGACGTCAGCTGACGTTGATATTTTGTTGTTTTTAGGTTGTGTTGTAAAGTAACCAAAATCCAACGTCGAGTCAACGTCTCAAGCCAACGTCACATTGACGTCAAATACTGATATTTAGTCGTCAGGTATGGCAACCAAAACCCAACGTCTCCTAGACGTCATATTGGTAACGTCCACACAACGTCCAACTCTAACATCATTAGACGTTGATCTTTTGTTAGTTTTAGGTTGTGGCATTAACTAACCAAAATCCAACGTCAAGCCAACGTCTTAAGCCAACGTCATATTGATGTCAAATACTGACATTTTGTGGTCTGGTATGGCAACCAAAACCCAACATCTCCTAGACGTCATAATGGTAACGTCCACACAACGTCAAATTCTAACATCATTAGACGTTGATATTTAGTTAGGTTTAGGTTGGGGCATTAACTAACCAAAATCCAACATCAAGCCAACGTCATATTGATGTCAAATACTGACATTTAGTCGTCAGGTATGGCGACCAAAACCCAACATCTCGTAGACGTCATATTGGTAACGTCCAACTCTAACATCATTAGACGTTGATCTTTTGTTAGTTTTAGGTTGTGGAATTAACGAGTCAACGTCTTAAGCCAACGTCATATTGATGTCAAATTCTGACATTTAGTCATGAGGTATACTGTAAAAAAAAAAAGAAAAATCTATTTTACGGAATATAACTGTTCATATTTACAGTATTTTTCTGTTATTTTAAAATAAGTAAAATTCTGTAAAATAACATCTATAAATTAAAAACTTGACTTATTTTAAGTAAGCTATTATATCTTTAATGACAAATTATAGTAGTTCTCATTTTTTTAACAGGAAAATGGCTGTATTATTTATACTGTATTTTTTCTGTATTCTTAAATTGCATATAATTTAAATGTAAAATTACACAAATAATCTGTAATATGTAGTTCATTATATTAAAGGTTTATGCCCATACTAGCTGTTTAGCATTTTTCTTAGTAATTTTAAAGTACATCATATTAGTCTTATATTTAGGTGTTTTTACATTTATCAATTCTGAACACAAATATAGCTGACTTACATAAAATAATGCATAGTCTGTTTTTTAAAGAGTAAAACTGCACTACTCTCCAGGTTGAAACTTTCAGGCCTCTGCCCACACACCAGTTGATCCAAATTACTTTGCAAAGGAAATTGTGAACAGAGAAAATACACTTTAAAAGCTCAAACTCTCCAAAAAAAAAAATCCATTGACTTTCACAAACATGGCATACAGCCATTGTAAATTATTGGTATGTTATGTGATCAGAATGTGCATTTGTTATTTGTGTGAGAGAAAACCTATACCTACGGAGAAATTTGAAATTAGAAAAAAAACAGAGCATGGAGAAAAGGGTCTGAAAGGACTGGAATGCATACCATAAAATTTTGAATCCTCGATTTGTCAAATGTGCATGTCTGCATTATGGAAAGACCATAATTTACCATAGTTTACATTTTCCCATACCATGAATGCTGTAACGGCATTACCACTGCAGTCAACAGTGTAATCTGTAGACAAATGTTGCAATTATGACAGTATTTGCAGTAAGTGTTACTGTGAACAAAGGAATAAACCTAAACCAACAGGTGTTGTAACACTGTCTGCAATACAGCAAAAGGTCAGATACAGAAAATGCCACAGTTGTATGCACAGCTGCATTTAGTCATAAGAGTGGTTATACAGTTGAGACAAGGGATTTGCTAGGGGAAGTTCAAAAGGGTCATTATTGGTCATGTGAATGTAACTGTAATTTACGAGTATAGACAGACATGTACACACTGTCTGTACTCCTAAACCTAACCCTATTTTAACTCTAAATTCATAGGGAAATTATAGGTAAATAGTGAATAGCACACATACACTTGTAAGCATAAGTGAAAACACCATTTTACCAATTAATTACATGTAACAGCCTAAAAAATAAAAATCAATATACACACATTTTCTACATTTTGTTTAAAACTAGTTTTTTCTACAGTTGCAATGTTATTTGATGTCTCTCTTTGTTGCTTTGGTCGTGACTGGTTAATCTAAACGTCATCCAGGAATCTGGCCAATGACAACTGGGCACGCCTCCTACCGCTCAAATTTGAATTTACACACCAGTCCGTTGCTGCTCTGTTTATCTGCAGTCCTGCTCCGTTCAGTGCAGTAGTAATGGCTTTTACATGGATTATCACATATCTGACAGATGAATTCTTATTTTGACTGATTTTGAGTTATGCGGTGCAGATTGAGAACGAAAAAGCGCGAATATGAACACAGACACAATGGCTAATAGACACATATTGCAAACAGCAGAAGGTAAATACCATTTATAATTTTTCTACTGTTACTGTTAATATGCTAATCGCGATGACATAATCTGTTACTGTTTTGATATTATGTTTTAATAAAGATAAGGCTGTGTGTAATGACGATGTTGTGGCCATGATTTAAAGTGACTACTTTGTGTTTTTAAATATTTGTTTATATCGCGGAATGTAAATATATCCATGTAACATAGTGCTACGAGTTACTGACGTTTTAAAGGTGCTGTATGTAGGATTGACACCGAGTGGTTGAAATAGGTATTGCAGTCCAAATTCAAAATATTGGAGACGGTTATTTTCACCCTCCCCCTCCTCCTCAGGCTTGACGCACACGCAGGTTGCCAGATTAATGACATCAACAGGAACGAGCTCACATGATGATGATGATGAAGACACTTAAATACGCTGTGTTTTCCGCCAACTGGCAACCCGCGGTGCAGAAATACAATTGGGTAAACTGGCAGTGGGCGGGTTTCACAAACCATAACAAACACAGACAATCCAGGCTGGAATGCACATTTTCAAAGGAGAATAACTGACTGTAGCATTGTTTTTCAGATAAACAAGTATGTTAACTTAGCATGTTTCTTAAATATCTGCAAACATATTATGGTATTTTTATGCTTTAGTAGAGCCAAAATCCTACATACAGCACCTTTAATAGAGAAACATGCATGAATGACAGAATAAATAGCGGGACATGTATGATGTTAATACAGAAGGCCGCCATTTGTTAATAACTTATTTTTAATAACAGTATGAAATAGTAAAAAATAACTAACGTTATATTGTTATTTTATTGTAAAATAAAATGTCTCACTGTGGAACATGAAAAACTGGCATATACTGTACACTTGTTCAACAGAGAGGACATGAAACCACCATTCTTGAACTCTGAAGAATACTATGCAAACCATGCTTTTGGATCTACTGTTAAGTTTTTGTAATAAAGCTGGTGAGTAGGCTAAATTTCTGTAAGCCCATGTCTCTGTCAGTAAGTCAACAATATTGTTCTATTAAACCTGTTAATATTCATTTGTGTGTGTGTGTGTTCTCCCTCTCATGGTCCAGAGGTTTTGGGATTGAAAATCTTCTGCCACATGATCTTCCGTAAAAGTGAGTATACATGTCATACTAACATTAATTCTTTAAATGATCATGTGCTATTATATGTGCTGAAATGTGAACACAGCAAAGCAGGTAAACTCTGCACCAAGGCACCACTCTGATTCAAAGTTCATTCTTGAGTTTAGCTCACTCAACATGAAAACTCCCTCATCATTTTCTCACCCTCATGTCTTTTTTGATCTTCTTTTGTGTTCCACAGAAAAAAGTCAGTTATGCAGATTGGAAAAGACATTGGTGAGTAAATGATGACATATCCACCTTATTCTTCACATAAAAATGGGCCATTTGTAGATTTTATGGGTCTTGCTTCCGGTCTCTTTTACTTCCAAATATTTTTAGCTGTACAGAACCGCTCGTTTTGCTGCTTGATATTGCAAATTGGTGTGTCTTACCATGTTATTTTAGTGTATTAGCTTAATTATGAACACACTGGTTTGTAATGCAAACAGTTTTACCGTTTACTGCATGTTATTCTTGTCGTTGTTTCCCTATAGCGGCTAATGAACTGGAAGTCTCGCCCATAGGCTTACTTCCGTGTTTAGGAATAAGGTGGATAAGTATGATATCTTGAGTAATTTAATGATCTCCTCAAGTACATTTGTTAGACATTTCACCCCCTTGTGATAGAAAAACAGTGTAAACCGATTAATAATTATATTAGTTATAAATATACATGTATTAGCATATTAGCAATTGATACAAATATTAATTCTTTTTATTTTTTGGTGTACTAATTGGCATTTTTCTGGGTACAAAATTTATTTACTTTATGATACATCTGAGAAAAGTTGTTCATTGTTGTGAATACTAATTTCTTTATAACTACCATCTCAAAGTAGAGTACACACACAGCAGTGAGTAAAGAACACACACCCAGAGCAGTAGTCAGCCATTTTTATTGTGCGGCCCTTGCTCAAGGGCACCTCAGGCCCCGTTTACACTAATGCGTTTTTTTAAAAGAGCGATGTTCATTCACTCATCTACATTTCCTGCCAGTATTGAGACTCGAACCCATGACCTTCAGGTTACAAGTCTGACTCTCTAACCATTAGGTCACAACCAGATCATTAAATTAGCCAGAATGTCTCATAATGTCAAATGTTGTTTATAGAAAAGGTACACAAATGAAGTCCTTTTCAATAAATCTATTTTTTTTTATTATTATTTAACCCCCAGATGCAGCAAGGATCCAGCTGATTACTTCAGATTTGGTGGACTGCTCTTTATTTGCTGTGACTGTCACTTCTGGTGCAGAATCATGGACCTTTATTTGTATGTTTTGATTTGACTTATTACACTTGTGTAGCTAGTATTCAGGATTAAAATACAATGTAATTTTTGTCCACATATATTATCAGAGCTATATGGAATCCAATAGGGTCAGTCAAATATTGAGAAAAAACACTATAAACCTGATTGGGAAAATACAAGCTAAAATACAGTTGCCTCCACAATCTTTTTCAAAGAAAAAATCATGATACTATAACCCTAACTTGTAAGATAAAAATTTAATTTTTAGTTTTTCAATTGCTCCTCAAGAATTCCTCCTCAGGAATTTGTTTACATAAATTTACATCTAAATAATGAAACAGTTTTAAGCATGGAATACACTACACGACTTCTGAACAGATTTTGAAAACATATTTTTGACTTACCGACTTTGTAAATAATGACAAAGGAAAGCTGGGCATCATATCCTTAAGCCTGGAATACACTACACGATTTTTGCCCTGATTTTCTGCCAATTTACAGTCAGGAGAAGTTGACGCTAGTTGCCGAAAGTCAGAGCCAGTCTGCAGATTTGAGATGACAGATTCCATAGAAAATTGCATAGTGTATGATAGTCACAGACTCCGGTTTTTTAAGCTACAGACTCTGATTCTATCCAGTCGGAGGATATAAAACGTTTGATATTTTCAGCCGATTTTACAATGCATATTGTTTTCATTTGTCATGCGTCTCCTAGCAACAAGGCTCATGTTTCTGAGTGAGTTTGTTGTGATCGGAACAACTTTAAAGTCTGGTAGTGTGTGATCCTCAGTCATGTAGTGTATGATGCCCAGTTTTCCTTTGTAGCTATTTACAAAGTCAGTATATGTATGATGCCTAGTGTTTTAAAAATCTGTTCAGATTTTAAAAGTCATGTAGTGTATTCCAGACTTTAGAATTAACAGTCATTTGAAACAGTGGAAATCTTGTAGATGTTTTGTATTTCTTCTTTTGAGAATATTTAATTCAACTTCTGATCAAACTGTTCTGTTAATTGGTACAGTCTTGTAAATATTGAAATGTATTTCCTTTCAAATTTGTACTTTTTTTTTTCTTCAAAAACTGAATTACATTTTCAGTTTTGTACAGTATATGTACAGACTTTGTATTTTGTCTTTCAAAATAAAACTTTTAATTTACAATCTTGAGCATGCTTTAACACTTTCATTTTTTTTGTTTGTTTTTTAATAACCTGTAAAATAACAAGTGTTTCTCTGCAGAACTTTTGGGCTAGTGCTTTCAGCACTTTATTGAATGCATTTTATCATAATAATCTTGGAAAAATCTGTAAAATTATAGTGTTCCTCTGTACAGTGTTTAGTGATGTCACTTAATTGGATTTGTCAGTAATAATCTAAAACAAATCCATAAAATAACAGTTTTGCACTGTAAAAAAAAGAAAGAGTCCAATGACTGGCAGTAGCGGCTGCCAAACAAAAACCATAAAACTGAAGTACATTTTTTTTTTAAAAATGGGACAAACCACGCTCATATAATGGTGGAATACCATTCAAAGGCCTTAAATACGGGACGATTCTATGTTAATGTCAAGCCCTGTTTGCAAATATGTGCTAATATTGCCAACTTCTTTGAAAATTATGGCAGACTGCTGATATTACTGAACTCATAGTGTGAAATATCCCAAAACATTGCTTTTGGTACCATATAATAGTCATAAATTGCTCAGTCAGTTGTTCTTTGTTCTCTCTTTTGTGTACATGCAACAGACCCAAGTAAATGTTAAGAGATGTGTTCACATCCTCACTGCCTTTTAGCATCAACATCAGGAAGGTTTTAGGTTTTGAAATTGCGTGATATCAGTTGTGTCTCCAGAAGATAAAGACCTAGCAGTTTGGGTGGGCCCATGATCTTCCATCTAGCACCACAGTAGAACCAATGTGACTTCTACATTAGATATGACAAACTTGACACAAACTATAACAAGCGGTTCATAATGTGTTATGTATAATCAATTATTTGGACATTTAACTCCTCTTTCTTTTGTGTTCACAGGTTGATGACAAATGTGGTAATGGCCAGTTTCAATAGGGATGTAATGCAATGTCTGTCCAACGTTGAAATCAATTTAACTTTTTGGTTTCTGAAGTCAACCCGATTTTCATTTTCAACCAAAATGCAACATCTGTCCAACGTTGGAGATTGACGGCAATTTGACGATGGGTTCTGACGTCAACCCGATTTTCATTTTCAACCAAAATGCAATGTCTATCCTACGTTGGAGATTGATGTCAATCTTACGTTGGGTTCTGACGTCAACCCGATTTTCATTTTCAACCAAAATGCAACGTCTGTCCAACGTTGGAGATTGACGTCAATCTTACATTGGGTTCTGACCGTCAATATGACGTTGGGTTTTGACGTGAACCTGATTTTCATTTTCAACCAAAATGCAACATCTGTCCAACGTTGGAGATTGACATCAATTTGACGTTGGGTTTTGACGTCAACCTGATTTTCATTTTCAACCAAAATGCAACATCTGTCCAACGTTGGAGATTGACATCAATATGACGTTGGGTTCTGACGTCAATCTGACGTTGGGTTTTGACATCAACCTGATTTTCATTTTTAACCAAAATGCAACGTCTGTCCAACGTTGGAGATTGACATCAATATGACGTCAGAACCCAACGTCAATCTGACGTTTGGTTTTGACGTCAACCTGATTTTCATTTTCAACCAAAATGCAACGTCTGTCCAACGTTGGAGATTGACGTCAATTTTACGTTGGGTTCTGACGTCCAATCTGACGTTGGGTTCTGACGTCAACCTGATTTTCATTTTCAACCAAAATGCAACGCGTCTGTCCAACGTTGGAGATTGACGTCAATCTGACGTTGGGTTTTGACGTCCAACCTGATTTTCATTTTCAACCAAAATGCAACGCCTGTCCAACGTTGGAGATTGACATCAATTTGACGTTGGGTTCTGACGTCAATCTGACGTTGGGTTTTGACGTCAACCTGATTTTCATTTTCAACCAAAATGCAACGTCTGTGCAACGTTGGAGATTGACGTCAATCTGACGTTGGGTTCTGACGTCAACCTGATTTTCATTTTCAACCAAAATGCAACGCGTCTGTCCAACGTTGGAGATTGACATCAATTTGACGTTGGGTTCTGACGTCAATCTGACGCTGGGTTTTGACGTCAACCTGATTTTCATTTTCAACCAAAATGCAACGCGTCTGTGCAACGTTGGAGATTGACGTCAATCTGACGTTGGGTTCTGACGTCAACCTGATTTTCATTTTCAACCAAAATGCAACGTCTGTGCAACGTTGGAGATTGACGTCAATCTGACGTTGGGTTCTGACGTCAACCTGATTTTCATTTTCAACCAAAAGGCAACGTCTATCCAACGTTGGAGACTGACGTCAATCTGACGTTGGGTTCTGACGTCAACCTGATTTTCATTTTCAACCAAAATGCAACGTCTATCCAACGTTGGAGATTGACGTCAATTTAACGTTGGGTTCTGACGTCAATCTGACGTTGCGTTCTGACGTCAACCCGATTTTCATTTTCAACCAAAATACAACGTCTCTCCGACGTTGGAGTCCAACGCCAACCTGACGTTATATTGACGTCCGGTGCCTGCTGGGGAGATTCACTTGCAAGTGCAGTTAAATAGTTTATTAGGAACAAAGCTGACTTTCAAAGCTGACTTTTTAGCATCATTACTCCAATCACATGATCCTTCAGAAATCATTCTAATATTCTGATTTGCTGCTCAAAAAACAGTTATTATTTTGAAAAGAGCTGAGGTTTTGTAGGTTTTTTTGATGAAAAGAAAGTTCAGAAGAACAGCATCATTTCAAACATGATAAATGTCTTTATCATCACTTGTGTGCTAAATAAAAGTTGTAATTTCTATATATACTGACTCCAAGCTTTTGAATGGTATAGTGTATATTGTTACACTTGGAGTAGTAACGATGCTGAAAATGTAGCTTTGATCACAGGAATAAATTACATTTCAAAATATATTCAAATAGAAAGCAGTTATTTTAAATGGTAAAAATATTTCACAATATTACTGCTTTAGCAAATACAACTTTATGTATTTTGGACATAAAGGCTTGGTGAGCAGAAGAGAATTCTTTACAAAAACATTAAAAAAATCTTACTGTTCAAAAAGAACGTCTGTCCAACGTTGGAGATTGACATCAATTTGACGTTGGGTTCTGACGTCAATCTGACGTTGGGTTTTGGCGTCAACCTGATTTTCATTTTCAACCAAAATGCAACATCTGTCCAACGTTGGAGATTGACATCAATATGACGTTGGGTTCTGGCGTCAATCTGACGTTGGGTTTTGACGTCAACCTGATTTTCATTTTTAACCAAAATGCAACGTTTGTCCAACGTTGGAGATTGACATCAATATGACGTCAGAACCCAACGTCAATCTGACGTTTGGTTTTGACGTCAACCTGATTTTCATTTTCAACCAAAATGCAACGTCTGTCCAACGTTGGAGATTGACGTCAATTTTACGTTGGGTTCTGACGTCAATCTGACGTTGGGTTCTTTACAAAAACATTAAAAAATCTTACTGTTCAAAAAGTTTGAACTGGTCGTGTGTCATTCCTGCAACAGATGCTGTCCAACAAGTGAAACAAGTAAATCATACCTGATATTTACGAGTTTTATTTAAGTGTTTCTGCTTCTTTCCATGGACTCAAGAAGAAAAAAACATAATCAGTAGTCAAGGAGTTTGCTTTACCATAGAATGTCAGTGTAGTTGAACAGTTTGAAGAAAGTCATCAGGATTCATCTGTTGTACAGATTCAATAAAATACAAACAACCCAAAAAAAAAAAAACACATTTGTGAGCATGTTGATATCAGGAGCATCTGTGTATACATAAAGAAAATAAATTTTATATCCAATAAAAATACGCAACTGTGCCAATAAATTTATGCAGCTGGCAATAAAACAGGCAAAATTATCAAAATAAATAAATAAAAATCTGAAAAGGACAAAAATGTCCAAAAGGTCGCACAAGGGTTAATTATATATATATATACACATATGCCATTATTTATTTATTTATATATATATATATATATATATATATATATATATATATATATATATATGCAACTTACTTTCTTTGATGCCACTAGATGCCAAAATGTACCAGAAAAAAATAAACTTTCAAATAACAGCTTCTAAACAAGAATTATTGCATTATAAATGAAGCGAGTAAAATTGTACTTTTTGCATCTACAAGTGTCATTTTGAGTTTCCTTTGCAAAACAGGCTTTATAAAACACATTAACCACAGAATCCTATTTTACTATGTGCCATAAGCACTTTTCTTGATTGATGATTGAATTGTTTCATTTTTATGTTTTTAAGTAGTAATATACAAAAT
>NC_081170.1:26648958-26671677 GCF_012432095.1 Onychostoma macrolepis | reverse complement strand
AGAGATCGGCCACTAGTTGGCGCTAACGAGTTTTTGGCTCTGTAATCACGTGGCGTTTAACATATCCACACAATATATATATCATTCGATAGATCTCCTCATTTTGAACAACTTTGCCTCTAGGAGCACTGCTATCTATCGAAGTGTTAATTAAATATTCTCAATTATGTTAAATACCTACTTTTGCGAACTAGTTCTAGGTTTTCGCCCAATCGGAAACAAACCACTGTAGAAATGTTATCTGGTCAGTGATCATCAATAATTATCGAAAAAATGTTGAATTTTGTCTTTTGGTTAGCTATAATTGGCTCATTTAAAAAAGGGGCGTGGTCACACATACCCAAAAGCCGATAAAACGTAAACAAAACTTTAAATTTTACGAAAGTTGGTGAAAACATGTGTCAGATGACTCTTAACAAGCATGAAAAGTTTCATGGAGTTCGGAGCATAGGTGGCGCTATAATGTCGAAAAACTATAACTGGGTAACCGTTAGCCCGATCGACTTGAAATTTGGTATGCTGTGTCTTTGTCCGAAGTGGCTCAAATATCTATGAGGACATTCGCGTATCTCAAAAACATGGCCGCCAACTGCAAATGAAATTTAAGCACCTATTTGACAAGGTTAACTGAAGTCGATTGAACGAAACTCGACGGACATGTTCGACTCACGGCCCTAAAGGTCTGTAAGAATTTTGAAAGAAATCGGCCACTAGTTGGCGCTAACGAGTTTTTGGCTCTGTAATCACGTGGCGTTTAACATATCCACACAATATGCATATCATTTGATAGACCTCCTCATGTTGAGCAACTTTGCCTCAAGAACCATTGGTGTCAATCAAATCGTTCATTAATTATTCAGAAATATGTTAAAACCTACTTTTGCGAACTAGTTCTAGGTTTTCGCCCAATCGGAAACAAACCACTGTAGAAATGTTATCTGGTCAGTGATCATCAATAATTATCGAAAAAATGTTGAATTTTGTCTTTTGGTTAGCTATAATTGGCTCATTTAAAAAAGGGGCGTGGTCACACATACCCAAAAGCCGATAAAACGTAAACAAAACTTTAAATTTTACGAAAGTTGGTGAAAACATGTGTCAGATGACTCTTAACAAGCATGAAAAGTTTCATGGAGTTCGGAGCATAGGTGGCGCTATAACAGTAAAAAGCCATCGAAAACACAATATTTCAATTGTACACGAACCTAAATCTTAACAAATCGTTCATATATTCACACATCCGCTAGTTATTCATATCATATGATAGATCTCCTCATAATGAGCAACTTTACCCCGGTACTATTGCTGTCAATCAAATAGTTCATTAAATAATCTCAATTATGTTCAAAACCTACTTTTGCGAACTAGTCCTAGGTTTTTCACCCGATCGGAACCAAACCACTGCAGGAATAATCTATGGACTCTCCAGATCAATAATTATCGAAAAAATGTTGAATTTTGTCTTTTGGTTAGCTATAATTGGCTCATTTAAAAAAAAGGGGCGTGGTCACACATACCCAAAAGCCGATAAAACGTAAACAAAAACTTTAAATTTTACGAAAGTTGGTGAAAACATGTGTCAGATGACTCTTAACAAGCATGAAAAGTTTCATGGAGTTCGGAGCATAGGTGGCGCTATAACAGTAAAAAAAGCCATCGAAAACACAATATTTCAATTGTACACGAACCTAAATCTTAACAAATCGTTCATATATTCACACATCCGCTAGTTATTCATATCATATGATAGATCTCCTCATTTTGAACAACTTTGCCTCTAGGAGCACTGCTATCTATCGAAGTGTTAATTAAATATTCTCAATTATGTTCAAAACCTACTTTTGCGAACTAGTTCTAGGTTTTTCGCCCAATCGGAAACAAACCACTGTAGAAATGTTATCTGGTCAGTGATCATCAATAATTATCAAAAAAATATTTAAAATTCAACTCGCTTTAGCAATGAGGCCCCGAAATGTATAAAAGTCGCGGGCGAATTTTACGAAACAGACTATAACTAGTGAAGGAAATGGCATATCTTCACCAAACTCGGTACACATATGTATGAGCACAAACTTCGGTCAAATAATAAAAATTGCGATGATCCGCCACATGGTGGCGCTATAATGTCGAAAAAACTATAACTGGGTAACCGTTAGCCCGATCGACTTGAAATTTGGTATGCTGTGTCTTTGTCCGAAGTGGCTCAAATATCTATGAGGACATTCGCGTATCTCAAAAAACATGGCCGCCAACTGCAAATGAAATTTAAGCACCTATTTGACAAGGTTAACTGAAGTCGATTGGAACGAAACTCGACGGACATGTTCGACTCAAGGCCCTAAAGGTCTGTAAGAATTTTGAAAGAAATCGGCCACTAGTTGGCGCTAACGAGGTTTTTTGGCTCTGTAATCACTTGGTGTTTCAAAAATCCACACAATATATATATCATTCGATAGATCTCCTCATAATGAGCAACTTTACCCCCCGGTACTATTGCTGTCAATCAAATAGTTCATTAAATAATCTCAATTATGTTAAATACCTACTTTTGCGAACTAGTCCTAGGTTTTTCGCTCAATTTCAATCAAACCACTGCAGTGCAATTCTCTGGACACTCTAGATCAATAATTATCAAAAAAATGTTGAATTTTGTCCTTTAGTTACCTATAACGGGGTCATTTAGGAAAGGGGCGTAGCCAAATATACCCCAAATCCTATAAAACCTAAACGAAAACTCAAAACTTTACCAAACTTGGTGATAACATGTGTCAGGTGACACTTAACAATCATGCTAAGTTTCATAGAGCTCGGACCATAGGTGGCGCTATAACAGTTTAAAAGACATCAAAAACACACTATTTGTATAGAAAATGATCTCAAATTTTAGAAATTGTTTATATATACACATATACATTAGATCTTCATATCATATGATAGATCTCCTGATAAATAACAACTTTGCCTCAAGAACCATTGCTGTCAATCAAATCGTTCATTAATTATTCAGAAATATGTTAAAAACCTACTTTTGCGAACTAGTCCCTGGTTTTTCGCCCGATCAGAACCAAACCACTGCAGTAATATTCTCTGGACTCTCTAGATCAATAATTATCGAAAAAATGTTGAATTTTGTCCTACGGTTAGCTTTAACGAGGACATTTAGTAAAGGGGCCTGGCCAAGTATACCCCAAAGCCTATAAAACCTAAACGAAAACTCAAAACTTTACGAAACTTGTTGAAAACATGTGGCACATGACTCTTAACAACCATGCAATGTTTCATGGAGATTGGACCATAGATGGCGCTATAACAGTTAAAAAGGCCTCAAAAACACAAGATTTCGATGTAAAATGACCTCAAACTGTAGAACATATTTCAAATTTTCACACAAACACTAAATATTCATATAATATGATAGATCTCCTCATTCTGAACAACTTTGCCTCTTGGACTAATGCTGTAAATTAAATCGTTCATTAATTATTCACAATTATGTTAGAAACCTACTTTTGTGAACTAGTCCCTAGTTTCTTGCTCGATCTTGATCAAACCACTATAGTAATGTTCTCTGGACTCTCTAGATCAATAATTATCGAAAAAATGTTGAATTTTGTCAGTTGGTTAGCTGTAACGGGGTCATTAATAAAAGGGTGTAGCCAAATATACCCAGAATACCCGAAAACACAGTGTTGTATGAGAAATTGCTATTTATAACCACTAGATGGCAGCGGAAGACCACTAATGGGCTTATTAAGCTCTCAAACAGAACTGTTTAAAGCTTTTCTCATGGAGTTATCATAAAATCACTGTTATAACATTTAAAATCAAATTTAATTCAAGTTTACCATTTTGTCATGTCAGTTTTTACAATTTTGCCATATTATGATCAGAGAAATATAGACTCTTAAAAAAGAAGACTTGCAAAAACTGTTGTCATCTATCATTTATTTCAGATATCTATATTTGCAACAAAATGTGTGTGCATGCATGTCTTTGTATGTGTGAAATATAGATTCTTCATTTATAGACCAATATATACCTATCATCAAACATAGACCTATCATTTATTGCAAATATCTATATCTGCAACAAAATGTGTGTGCATGTATGTCTTTGTATGTGTGTGTATGTTTCTGTAAGCATGCTTATTGAGGATTAATGTAACAGTTTAACCTTTTCATGTTTGTGAGTATGTGTTATTTGGCAAAAAAATACCACTATAATAGTTATAAAGGTTCAAAACAGTGTTGTATGAGAAATGGCTATTTATAACCACTAGATGGCAGCGTAAGACTACAAATGGTCTCAAACAGAACCGTTCATTGCTTTTCTCATGGAGATATTATAAAATCACTGTTATAACATTTAAAATCACATTAAATCAAAGTTTACTATTTTGTTCATACAGACATATCAGTTTTTACAATTATGACAGATTATGATTATAATGAAACCTGAAAATTACATAAACTCTTAAAATGAGAAGACTTGCAATGAGTTTTGTCAGCTATCTTATATTGCAAATATCTATGTCTGCAACAAAATGTGTGTGCATGTATGTCCTTGTGTGTGTGTGTAAGAATGCTTATTGATTATTCATATGATAGTTTAACAGTTTCATTTCTATGTGTGTGTGTGTGTGTGTGTGTGTGTGTGTATGTCTGTGTCTGTGAGCCTATTGTCCATTTTCAACGTGTTTAACTGTCGGCTATGCGTCCAGGTTGACCTAGACCCTGCAATTGTACCGCCTTAAGGCTCGAACCCCGGTAATCGCTGCTTGCAGCTATATTTAGGGGTTCGAGCACGAAGTGCTAGAAACCCTATTGTAATTGTTAGGATTTTTATTATTATTATTATTATTATTAGGGGTTCGAGCACGTGCTAGAAACCCTATTGTAATTGTTAGAATTTTTATTATTATTATTATTCTGCCCTAAAACGAATCGTGCAGCCCAAACCGTAAGTCGTAGAAACTTGAAACTTGGTCAGATTGTAGAGCTCAGTCTGTGAAGAAAGTATCAAATTCGCAGCCCAATCGGCCCATAGGTGGCGCCGCAGCGCAAAATCCAAAATTTTGACACATTTCTGGTACTAGCTCGTACATAGTTTGTCGTAAACTAAAAATTTTAACTTCGTTGCGATCCTTGGCTTTGCCCGGAAAAATCTGGATTGCGACGGATTTTCTCTACGACGCACCGTTTTTCCGCAAACTTGAGACACATCCCAAACCTACTTTTGCGAACTAGTCCTAGGTTTTTCACCCGATCGGAACCAAACCACTGCAGAAATATTCTAGGGACACTGAATATCAAAAGTTATCAAAAAAAAGTTGAAATTTTGATTTTCTCGCGAAACAGTACGTTGATTAGCATCTATGCTAACGTTAGCCAAATGTTATTTGAAGCATAACTCTGGAACGGAATGAGACATCTGCACCAAACTCGGTACACATGTTTATGAGCTCAATCTTTGGTTAAATTAAAAAAATTGCGAAGCTCTGCCACTTGGTGGCGCTGTAAGACTGAAAAAACATAAAAACAGTTATAACTAAGCGACCGTTAGTCCGATCGACTTGAAATTTGGTATGCAGCCTCTTGGTCCGAAGGGGCACGCGTGCATATGAGGTCATTCGCGTATCTAAAAAAACATGGCCGCCATTGGCCAAACAATTTAAGCACCTATTTGACAAGGTTAACGGAGGTCGATCGGAACGAAACTCATTCGGCATGTTCGACTCAAGGCCCTAAAGGTCTGTAAGAATTTTGAAAGAAATTGGCCACTAGTTGGCGCTAACGAGTTTTTTGGCTCTGTAATCACGTGGCGTTTAATATATCCACACAATATGCATATTATTTGATAGATCTCCTCATGATGATCAACTTTGCCTCAAGAACCATTGCTGTCAATCAAATTGTTCATTAATTATTCAGAAATATGTTAAAAACCTACTTTTGCGATCTAGTCCCTGGTTTTTCGCCCGATCGGAACCAAACCACTGCTGTAATATTCTCTGGACTCTCTAGATCAATAATTATCGAAAAAAATTTGAATTTTGTCCTTCGGTTAGCTTTAACGAGGACATTTAGTAAAGGGGCCTGGCCAACTATTCCCCAAAGCCTATAAAACCTAAACGAAAACTCAAAACTTTACGAAACTTGTTGAAAACATGTGGCACATGACTCTTAACAACCATGCAAAGTTTCATGGAGATTGGACCATAGGTAGCGCTATAACAGTTAAAAAGGCCTCAAAAACACAATATTTCTATGGAAAATGAACTCAAACTGTAGAACATATTTCATATTTTCACAGAAACACTAGATCTTTATATCATGTGACAGATCTCCTCATTCTGAACAACTTTGCCTCTTGGACTAATGCTGTAAATTAAATCGTTCATTAATTATTCACAATTATGTTAGAAACCTACTTTTGTGAACTAGTCCCTGGTTTCTTGCTCGATCTTGATCAAACCACTATAGTAATGTTCTCTGGAGTCTCTAGATCAATAATTATCGAAAAAATTTGAATTTTGTCACTTGGTTAGCTGTAACGGGTCATTAATAAAAGGGTGTAGCCAAATATACCCAGAATACCCAAAAACACAGTGTTGTATGAGAAATTGCTATTTATAACCACTAGATGGCAGCGGAAGACCACTAATGGGCTTATTAAGCTCTCAAACAGAACTGTTTATAGCTTTTCTCATGGAGTTATCATAAAATCACTGTTATAACATTTAAAATCAAATTTAATTCAAGTTTACCATTTTGTCATGTCAGTTTTTACAATTTTGCCATATTATGATCAGAGAAATATAGACTCTTAAAAAAGAAGACTTGCAAAAACTGTTGTCATCTATCATTTATTTCAGATATCTATATCTGCAACAAAATGTGTGTGCATGCATGTCTTTGTATGTGTGAAATATAGACTCTTCATTTATAAACCAATATATACCTATCATCAAACATAGACCTATCATTTATTTTAAATATTTATATCTGCAACAAAATGTGTGCATGTATGTCTTTGTATTTGTGTGTCTGTTTCTGTAAGCATGCTTATTGAGGATTAATGTAACAGTTTAACCTTTTCATGTTTGTGAGTATGTGTTATTTGGCAAAAAAATACCACTATAATAGTTATAAAGGTTCAAAACAGTGTTGTATGAGAAATGGCTATTTATAACCACTAGATGGCAGCGTAAGACTACAAATGGTCTCAAACAGAACTGTTCATAGCTTTTCTCATGGAGATATTATAAAATCACTGTTATAACATTTAAAATCACATTAAATCAAAGTTTACCATTTTGTTCATACAGACATATCAGTTTTTACAATTATGACAGATTATGATTATAATGAAACCTGAAAATGACAAACTCTTAAAATGAGAAGACTTGCAATGAGTTTTGTCAGCTATCTTATATTGCAAATATCTATGTCTGCAACAAAATGTGTGCATGTATGTCCTTGTGTGTGTGTGTGTGTGTAAGAATGCTTATTGATTATTCATATGATAGTTTAACAGTTTCATTTCTATGTGTGTGTGTGTGTGTGTGTGTGTGTGTGTGTGTGTGTGTGTATGTCTGTGTCTGTGAGCCTATTGTCCATTTTCAACGTGTTTAACTGTCGGCTATGCGTCCAGGTTGACCTAGACCCTGCAATTGTACCGCCTTAAGGCTCGAACCCGGTAATCGCTGCTTGCAGCTATATTTATTCTTCTTCTTCTTCTTCTTCTTCTTCTTCTTCTTCTTCTTCTTCTTCTTCTTCCGCAAAGTCAATGGCAGCCCATAGAACCGATTATGGAAAGTTGTATAATTTGGCACACTGATAGAGGACAGTGTCAATAGTAACTACAGCAAATTTGGAGTCGCTATCTCAAACTCTCTAGCGCCACCACATGTCCAAAGTTTCACTTTTGAAATGCTAATAACTTTTGAACCGTAAGCCAGAAAATGAAAATTCCTTTTCCTCGTATTCTTTGGCTCAAGCCGAGTCGAATGAAGTCCAAAATTCAAAAATCGTAAGGTTTAGTTTTTTCGATATATTCAATTGTTCGTAAAACCTACTTTTTCGAACTCCTCCTAAACCGTTTGTCCGATTTTCACGAAATTTGACTCGGATCATCTTCAGACCATGCTGGCAAAAGTTATGGAATTCAAGTCGATTCGTCCAAGCGTTTTCGAAAAACATGCTAACGAATTTGCGAAAACCACGCAAAAATGGATCTGAGGCTATATCTCCGCAACAGTTTGGCATATTGAGACGAAACTTGGTGGGTGTTATAACAAGCATGACCTGAGGCTACCTGCAGTGTTTCGCACTGTGCCACCTAGTGGTCAGGAGATATGAAAAATGCATATTTTTGCTTATAACTTGTGTATGGTTAGGCTAAAAATCACAAAACTGGTCTCTTTAGATTCGTGCATCATGCTGAGTCCAACCATATAAAATTTTCCCATGTCAGCCATTTTGGCCGTCGGCCATGTTGAATTTTGTTGTAAAATGCTATATTTTACGAACGCATTAACTTATCGTTACGAAACTCAGTGTGGTTCTTCGGCCCCATGCCCTGATGGTACTCAAAAAGTTTGGGGACAGCGCCACCTTTTGGTCAAAAGTTATAATGAAATTTCTAAAAATGCTAATAACTTTTGCTTACATTAGCCTATTGTAATCAAACTGATGTTGATAGATTCCTTGGGTCATGCCGAGATCATCGATACCAATTTTGCAATAATTGGCTAAACTTCCTGTCCGCCATTTTGATTCATGTTGAAAACCTACTTTTTCGAACTCCTCCTAGACCGTAAGTCCGATTTTCACGAAATTTGACTCGGATCATCTTCAGACCATGCTGACAAAAGTTATGGATTTTGTGTCGATATATTTAACGGTTTTCGTTTGGCGCATCAACGAATTGGCTGGAAAGATGCTACACTGCATCTGAGGCTGTATCTCAGCGAAACTTTGACATATTCGCACCAAATTTTGTACGTGACATTGTGACCTCACACTGACCACGCTACATAAGTTTGGTAACGGTGCCACCTATTGGTCAAGAGTAATAAACCATTAATTAATCATTAATAATGAAATTTCCAAACATGCTAATAACTTTTGACTGCATTAGCCGATTGTAATGAAACTGTTCTCAAATTATTCCTTGGGTCATGCCGACAACATACATACCAATTATGTCATAATAAGCGAACTTTCTTTCCGCCATTTTGATTTATGTGGAAAACATACTTTTTCGAACTCCTCCTAAACCGTTTGTCCGATTTTCACCAAATTTGATTCATATCATCTTCAGACCATGCTGACCAAAAGTTATGGATTTCGTGTCGATACACAAAACCGTTTTCGCATACCACAGCAACGAATTTGAGGCATGATACCAAAATCACAGTTGAGACTGTATCTCTGCAATGCTTTGGCATATTGACACCAAACTTTGTGTGTACCATTGTCACCTCACACAGAACACACCACATCGATTTGAAAATGGTGACACCTATTGGTCAAAATTGATAAGCCAATAACTCATATTGCTATAGCTTTATATGTGACTTTTCAGCCGTTTTGACAAAAAACATCCTAAAATGGCTTCAATTACTCATTTCTGCATACAACAGCAACGAATTTGTGGCATGACGCCATTATGACACTTGAGGCTGTATCTCTGAAATGCTTTGGCATATTGACACCAAACTTTGTGTGTGCCATTGTCACCTCACACAGAACACACCACATCGATTTGAAAATGGTGCCACCTGTTGGTCAAATGTGATAAGCCAAGAAATCATATTGTTATAGCTTTATATATGATTTTTCAGCCGTTTTGACTAAAAACATCCTAAAATGGCTTCAATTACTAATTTCTGCAGTTGGTCTGTTGCTTGCTTCTGTAGTGCTTGGCCCCGTGATTGCTGCTTGCAGCTATATTTATTCTTCTTCTTCTTCCGCCGCAAAGTCAATGGCAGCCCATAGAACCGATTGCGGGAAAGTTGTATAATTTGGCACACTGATAGAGGACAGTCTCAATAGTAACCACAGCAAATTTGGAGTCTCTAACTCAAACTCTCTAGCGCCACCACTTGTCCAAAGTTTCACTTTTGAAATGCTAATAACTTTTGAACCATAAGCCACAAAATGAAAATTCCTTTTCCTCGTATTCTTTGGCTCAAGCCGAGTCGAATGAAGTCCAAAATTCAAAAATCGTAAGGTTTAGTTTTTTCGCTATATTCAATTGTTCAGAAACCTACTTTGTCGAACTCGTCCTAGACGATTAGTCCGATTCTCACCAAATTTGGCTCAGATCATCTACAGACCATGGAGGCAAAAAGTTATGGAATTCAAGTCGATTCGTCCAAGCGTTTTCGAAAAACATGCTAACGAATTTGCCGAAAACCACGCAAAAATGGATCTGAGGCTATATCTCCGCAACAGTTTGGCATATTGAGACGAAACTTGGTGGGTGTTATAACAAGCATGACCTGAGGCTACCTGCAGTGTTTCGGCACTGTGCCCCTAGTGGTCAGGAGATATGAAAATGCATATTTTTGCTTATAACTTGTGAGCAGTTAGGCTAAAAATCACAAAACTGGTCTCTTTAGATTCGTGCATCATGCCGAGTCCAACCATATAACATTTTCCCATGTCAGCCATTTTGGCCGTCGGCCATGTTGAATTTCGTCGTAAAATGCTATATTTTACGAACGCATTAACTTATCGTCACGAAACTCAGTGTGGTTCTTCGGCCCCATGCCCTGATGGTACTCAAAAAGTTTGGGGACAGCGCCACCTTTTGGTCAAAAGTTATAATGAAATTTCTAAAATGCTAATAACTTTTGCTTACATTAGCCTATTGTAATCAAACTGATGTTGATAGATTCCTTGGGTCATGCCGAGATCATCGATACCAATTTTGCAATAATTGGCTAAACTTCCTGTCCGCCATTTTGATTCATGTTGAAAACCTACTTTTTCGAACTCCTCCTAGACCGTAAGTCCGATTTTCACGAAATTTGACTCGGATCATCTTCAGACCATGCTGGCAAAAGTTATGGATTTTGTGTCGATATATTTCACGGTTTTCGTTTGGCGCATCAACGAATTGGCTGGAAAGATGCTACACTGCATCTGAGGCTGTATCTCAGCGAAACTTTGACATATTCGCACCAAATTTTGTACGTGACATTGTGACCTCACACTGACCACGCTACATAAGTTTGGTAACGGTGCCACCTATTGGTCAAGAGTAATAAACCATTAATTAATCATTAATAATGAAATTTCCAAACATGCTAATAACTTTTGACTGCATTAGCCGATTGTAATGAAACTGTTCTCAAATTATTCCTTGGGTCATGCCGACAACATACATACCAATTATGTCATAATAAGCGAACTTTCTTTCCGCCATTTTGATTTATGTTGAAAACCTACTTTTTCGAACTCCTCCTAAACCGTTTGTCCGATTTTCACCAAAATCAAATCATCTTCAGACCATGCTGACCAAAAGTTATGGATTTCGTGTCGATAGACAAAACCGTTTTCGCATACCACAGCAACGAATTTGAGGCATGATGCCAAAATGACACTTGAGGCTGTATCTCTGCAATGCTTTGGCATATTGACACCAAACTTTGTGTGTGCCATTGTCACCTCACACAGAACACACCACATCGATTTGAAAATGGTGACACCTATTGGTCAAAATTGATAAGCCAATAACTCATATTGCTATAGCTTTATATGTGATTTTTCAGCCGTTTTGACAAAAAACATCCTAAAATGGCTTCAATTACTCATTTCTGCATACAACAGCAACGAATTTGTGGCATGACGCCATTATGACACTTGAGGCTGTATCTCTGCAATGCTTTGGCATATTGACACCAAACTTTGTGTGTGCCATTGTCACCTCACACAGAACACACCACATTGATATGATAACAGCACCACCTATTAGTCAAACGTGATAAGCCAAGAAATCATATTGCTATAGCTTTATATATGATTTTTCAGCCGTTTTGACTAAAAACATCCTAAAATGGCTTCAATTACTAATTTCTGCAGTTGGTCTGTTGCTTGCTTCTGTAGTGCTTGGCCCCGTGATTGCTGCTTGCAGCTATATTTATTAGGGGCCAAGCACCGAAGGTGCGGAGGCACCTATTGAAACCGTTAGATTTCTTATTAGGGGCCAAGCACCGAAGGTGCGGAGGCACCTATTGAAACCGTTAGATTTCTTATTATTATTAGGGGCCAAGCACCGAAGGTGCGGAGGCACCTATTGAAACCGTTAGATTTATTAGGGGCCAAGCACCGAAGGTGCGGAGGCACCTATTGAAACCGTTAGATTTCTTATTATTAGGGGCCAAGCACCGAAGGTGCGGAGGCACCTATTGAAACCGTTAGATTTCTTATTATTCTTCTTCTTCTTCTTCTTCTTCTTCTTCTTCTTCCGCCGCAAAGTCAATGGCAGCCCATAGAACCGATTGCGGGAAAGTTGTATAATTTGCCACACTGATAGAGGACAGTCTCAATAGTAACCACAGCAAATTTGGAGTCTCTAACTCAAACTCTCTAGCGCCACCACTTGTCCAAAGTTTCACTTTTGAAATGCTAATAACTTTTGAACCGTAAGCCACAAAATGAAAATTCCTTTTTCCTCGTATTCTTTGGCTCAAGCCGAGTCGAATGAAGTCCAAAATTCAAAAATCGTAAGGTTTAGTTTTTTCGCTATATTCAATTGTTCGTAAAACCTACTTTGTCGAACTCGTCCTAGACGATTAGTCCGATTCTCACCAAATTTGGCTCAGATCATCTACAGACCATGGAGGCAAAAAGTTATGGAATTCAAGTCGATTCGTCCAAGCGTTTTCGAAAAACATGCTAACGAATTTGCCGAAAACCACGCAAAAATGGATCTGAGGCTATATCTCCGCAACAGTTTGGCATATTGAGACGAAACTTGGTGGGTGTTATAACAAGCATGACCTGAGGCTACCTGCAGTGTTTCGGCACTGTGCCCCCTAGTGGTCAGGAGATATGAAAAATGCATATTTTTGCTTATAACTTGTGAACGGTTAGGCTAAAAATCACAAAACTGGTCTCTTTAGATTCGGTGCATCATGCCGAGTCCAACCATATAAAATTTTCCCATGTCAGCCATTTTGGCCGTCGGCCATGTTGAATTTCGTCGTAAAATGCTATATTTTACGAACGCATTAACTTATCGTTATGAAACTCAGTGTGGTTCTTCGGCCCCATGCCCTGATGGTACTTAAAAAGTTTGGGGGCAGCGCCACCTTTTGGTCAAACGTTATAATGAAATTTATAAAAATGCTAATAACTTTTGCTTACATTAGCCTATTGTAATCAAACTGATGTTGATAGATTCCTTGGGTCATGCCGAGATCATCGATACCAATTTTGCAATAATTGGCTAAACTTCCTGTCCGCCATTTTGATTCATGTTGAAAACCTACTTTTTCGAACTCCTCCTAGACCGTAAGTCCGATTTTCACGAAATTTGACTCGGATCATCTTCAGACCATGCTGGCAAAAAGTTATGGATTTTGTGTCGATATATTTCACGGTTTTCGTTTGGCGCATCAACGAATTGGCTGGAAAGATGCTACACTGCATCTGAGGCTGTATCTCAGCGAAACTTTGACATATTCGCACCAAATTTTGTACGTGACATTGTGACCTCACACTGACCACGCTACATAAGTTTGGTAACGGTGCCACCTATTGGTCAAGAGTAATAAACCATTAATTAATCATTAATAATGAAATTTCCAAACATGCTAATAACTTTTGACTGCATTAGCCGATTGTAATGAAACTGTTCTCCAATTATTCCTTGGGTCATGCCGACAACATACATACCAATTATGTCATAATAAGCCGAACTTTCTTTCCGCCATTTTGATTTATGTGGAAAACATACTTTTTCGAACTCCTCCTAAACCGTTTGTCCGATTTTCACCAAATTTGAATCATATCATCTTCAGACCATGCTGACCAAAAGTTATGGATTTCGTGTCGATACACAAAACCGTTTTCGCATACCACAGCAACGAATTTGAGGCATGATACCAAAATCACAGTTGAGACTGTATCTCTGCAATGCTTTGGAATATTGACACCAAACTTTGTGTGTACCATTGTCACCTCACACAGAACACACCACATCGATTTGAAAATGGTGACACCTATTGGTCAAAATTGATAAGCCAATAACTCATATTGCTATAGCTTTATATGTGACTTTTCAGCCGTTTTGACAAAAAACATCCTAAAATGGCTTCAATTACTCATTTCTGCATACAACAGCAACGAATTTGTGGCATGACGCCATTATGACACTTGAGGCTGTATCTCTGCAATGCTTTGGCGTATTGACACCAAACTTTGTGTGTGCTTTTGTCACCTCACAAAGAACAGACCACATCGATTTGATAACAGCGCCACCTATTATTAGTCAAATGTGATAAGCCAAGAAATCATATTGCTATAGCTTTATATATGATTTTTCAGCCGTTTTGACTAAAAACATCCTAAAATGGCTTCAATGACCAATTTCTGCAGTTGGTCTGTTGCTTGCTTCTGTAGTGCTTGGCCCCGTGATTGCTGCTTGCAGCTATATTTCTTCTTCTTCTTCTTCTTCTTCTTCTTCTTCTTCCGTCGCAAAGTCAATGGCAGCCCATAGAACCGATTATGGAAAGTTGTATAATTTGGCACACTGATAGAGGACAGTCTCAATAGTATCCTCAGCAATTTTGGAGTCTCTAACTCAAACTCTCTAGCGCCACCACTTGTCCAAAGTTTCACTTTTGAAATGCGAATAACTTTTGAACCATAAGCCACAATATGAAAATTCCTTTTTCCTCGTATTCTTTGGCTCAAGCCGAGTCGAATGAAGTCCAAAATTCAAAAATCGTAAGGTTTAGTTTTTTCGCTATATTCAATTGTTCGTAAAACCTACTTTGTCGAACTCGTCCTAGACGATTAGTCCGATTCTCACCAAATTTGGCTCAGATCATCTACAGACCATGGAGGCAAAAAGTTATGGAATTCAAGTCGATTCGTCCAAGCGTTTTCGAAAAACATGCTAACGAATTTGCCGAAAACCACGCAAAAATGGATCTGAGGCTATATCTCCGCAACAGTTTGGCATATTGAGACGAAACTTGGTGGGTGTTATAACAAGCATGACCTGAGGCTACCTGCAGTGTTTCGCACTGTGCCCCTAGTGGTCAGGAGATATGAAAATGCATATTTTTGCTTATAACTTGTGAACGGTTAGGCTAAAAATCACAAAACTGGTCTCTTTAGATTCGGTGCATCATGCCGAGTCCAACCATATAAAATTTTCCCATGTCAGCCATTTTGGCCGTCGGCCATGTTGAATTTTGTCGTAAAATGCTATATTTTACGAACGCATTAACTTATCGTCACGAAACTCAGTGTGGTTCTTCGGCCCCATGCCCTGATGGTACTCAAAAAGTTTGGGGACAGCGCCACCTTTTGGTCAAACGTTATAATGAAATTTCTAAAAATGCTAATAACTTTTGCTTACATTAGCCTATTGTAATCAAACTGATGTTGATAGATTCCTTGGGTCATGCCGAGATCATCGATACCAATTTTGCAATAATTGGCTAAACTTCCTGTCCGCCATTTTGATTCATGTTGAAAACCTACTTTTTCGAACTCCTCCTAGACCGTAAGTCCGATTTTCACGAAATTTGACTCGGATCATCTTCAGACCATGCTGGCAAAAAGTTATGGATTTTGTGTCGATATATTTCACGGTTTTCGTTTGGCGCATCAACGAATTGGCTGGAAAGATGCTACACTGCATCTGAGGCTGTATCTCAGCGAAACTTTGACATATTCGCACCAAATTTTGTACGTGACATTGTGACCTCACACTGACCACGCTACATAAGTTTGGTAACGGTGCCACCTATTGGTCAAGAGTAATAAACCATTAATTAATCATTAATAATGAAATTTCCAAACATGCTAATAACTTTTGACTGCATTAGCCGATTGTAATGAAACTGTTCTCAAATTATTCCATGGATCACGCCGACAACATGCATACCAATTATGTCATAATAAGCCGAACTTTCTGTCTGCCATTTTGATTTATGTGGAAAACATACTTTTTCGAACTCCTCCTAAACCATTTGTCCGATTTTCACCAAAATCATATCATCTTCAGACCATGCTGACCAAAAGTTATGGATTTCGTGTCGATAGACAAAACCGTTTTCGCATACCACAGCAACGAATTTGAGGCATGATACCAAAATGACACTTGAGGCTGTATCTCTGCAATGCTTTGGCATATTGACACCAAACTTTGTGTGTGCCATTGTCACCTCACACAGAACACACCACATAGATTTGAAAATGGTGACACCTATTGGTCAAAATTGATAAGCCAATAACTCATATTGCTATAGCTCTATGTGAGATTTTTCAGCCGTTTTGACAAAAAACATCCTAAAATGGCTTCAATTACTCATTTCTGCATACAACAGCAACAAATTTGTGGCATGACGCCATTATGACACTTGAGGCTGTATCTCTGAAATGCTTTGGCATATTGACACCAAACTTTGTGTGTGCCATTGTCACCTCACAGAGAACACACCACATCGATTTGAAAATGGTGACACCTATTGGTCAAAATTGATAAGCCAATAACTCATATTGCTATAGCTCTATGTGATTTTTCAGCCGTTTTGACTAAAAACATCCTAAAATGGCTTCAATGACCAATTTCTGCAGTTGGTCTGTTGCTTGCTTCTGTAGTGCTTGGCCCCGTGATTGCTGCTTGCAGCTATATTTATTAGGGGCCAAGCACCGAAGGTGCGGAGGCACCTATTGAAACCGTTAGATTTATTCTTCTTCTTCTTCTTCTTCTTCTTCTTCTTCTTCTTCCGCCGCAAAGTCAATGGCAGCCCATAGAACCGATTGCGGGAAAGTTGTATAATTTGGCACACTGATAGAGGACAGTCTCAATAGTATCCTCAGCAAATTTGGAGTCTCTAACTCAAACTCTCTAGCGCCACCACTTGTCCAAAGTTTCACTTTTGAAATGCTAATAACTTTTGAACCATAAGCCACAAAATGAAAATTCCTTTTTCCTCGTATTCTTTGGCTCAAGCCGAGTCGAATGAAGTCCAAAATTCAAAAATCGTAAGGTTTAGTTTTTTCGCTATATTCAATTGTTCGTAAAACCTACTTTGTCGAACTCGTCCTAGACGATTAGTCCGATTCTCACCAAATTTGGCTCAGATCATCTACAGACCATGGAGGCAAAAGTTATGGAATTCAAGTCGATTCGTCCAAGCGTTTTCGAAAAACATGCTAACGAATTTGCGAAAACCACGCAAAAATGGATCTGAGGCTATATCTCCGCAACAGTTTGGCATATTGAGACGAAACTTGGTGGGTGTTATAACAAGCATGACCTGAGGCTACCTGCAGTGTTTCGGCACTGTGCCCCTAGTGGTCAGGAGATATGAAAATGCATATTTTTGCTTATAACTTGTGAACGGTTAGGCTAAAAATCACAAAACTGGTCTCTTTAGATTCGGTGCATCATGCCGAGTCCAACCATATAAAATTTTCCCATGTCAGCCATTTTGGCCGTCGGCCATGTTGAATTTCGTCGTAAAATGCTATATTTTACTTAACGCATTAACTTATCGTCACGAAACTCAGTGTGGTTCTTCGCCCCATGCCCTGATGGTACTCAAAAGTTTGGGGACAGCGCCACCTTTTGGTCAAAAGTTATAATGAAATTTCTAAAATGCTAATAACTTTTGCTTACATTAGCCTATTGTAATCAAACTGATGTTGATAGATTCCTTGGGTCATGCCGAGATCATCGATACCAATTTTGCAATAATTGGCTAAACTTCCTGTCCGCCATTTTGATTCATGTTGAAAACCTACTTTTTCGAACTCCTCCTAGACCGTAAGTCCGATTTTCACGAAATTTGACTCGGATCATCTTCAGACCATGCTGGCAAAAAGTTATGGATTTTGTGTCGATATATTTCACGGTTTTCGTTTGGCGCATCAACGAATTGGCTGGAAAGATGCTACACTGCATCTGAGGCTGTATCTCAGCGAAACTTTGACATATTCGCACCAAATTTTATGCGTGACATTGTGACCTCACACTGACCACGCTACATAAGTTTGGTAACGGTGCCACCTATTGGTCAAGAGTAATAAACCATTAATTAATCATTAATAATGAAATTTCCAAACATGCTAATAACTTTTGACTGCATTAGCCGATTGTAATGAAACTGTTCTCAAATTATTCCTTGGGTCATGCCGACAACATACATACCAATTATGTCATAATAAGCCGAACTTTCTTTCCGCCATTTTGATTTATGTGGAAAACATACTTTTTCGAACTCCTCCTAAACCGTTTGTCCGATTTTCACCAAATTTGAATCATATCATCTCCAGACCATGCTGACGAAAAGTTATGGATTTCGTGTCGATAGACAAAACCGTTCTTGCATACCACAGCAACGAATTTGAGGCATGATGCCAAAATGACAGTTGAGACTGTATCTCTGCAATGCTTTGGCATATTGACACCAAACTTTGTGTGTGCCATTGTCACCTCACACAGAACACACCACATCGATTTGAAAATGGTGACACCTATTGGACAAAATTGATAAGCCAATAATTCATATTGCTCTAGGTTTATATGTGATTTTTCAGCCTTTTTCACTAAAAACATCCTAAAATGGCTTCAATTACTAATTTCTGCATACAACAGCAACGAATTTGTGGCATGACGCCATTATGACACTTGAGGCTGTATCTCTGAAATGCTTTGGCATATTGACACCAAACTTTGTGTGTGCCATTGTCACCTCACACAGAACACACCAAATCGATTTGATGACAGCGCCACCTATCGGTCAAACGTGATAAGCCAATAAATCATATTGCTATAGGTTTATATGTGATTTTTCAGCCATTTTGACAAAAACATCCTAAAATGGCTTCAATTACTCATTTCTGCATACAACAGCAACGAATTTGTGGCATGACGCCATTATGACACTTGAGGCTGTATCTCTGAAATGCTTTGGCATATTGACACCAAACTTTGTGTGTGCCATTGTCACCTCACACAGAACACACCAAATCGATTTGATGACAGCGCCACCTATCGGTCAAACGTGATAAGCCTATAAATCATATTGTTATAGCTTTATATATGATTTTTCAGCCGTTTTGACTAAAAACATCCTAAAATGGCTTCAATTACTCATTTCTGCAGTTGGTTTGTTGTTTGCTTCTGTACTGCTTGGCCCCGTGATTGCTGCTTGCAGCTATATTTCTTCTTCTTCTTCTTCTTCTTCTTCTTCTTCCGCCGCAAAGTCAATGGCAGCCCATAGAACCGATTGCGGGAAAGTTGTATAATTTGGCACACTGATAGAGGACAGTCTCAATAGTAACCACAGCAAATTTGGAGTCTCTAACTCAAACTCTCTAGCGCCACCACTTGTCCAAAGTTTCACTTTTGAAATGCTAATAACTTTTGAACCGTAAGCCACAAAATGAAAATTCCTTTTTACTCGTATTCTTTGGCTCAAGCCGAGTCGAATGAAGTCCAAAATTCAAAAATCGTAAGGTTTAGTTTTTTCGCTATATTCAATTGTTCGTAAAACCTACTTTGTCGAACTCGTCCTAGACGATTAGTCCGATTCTCACCAAATTTGGCTCAGATCATCTACAGACCATGGAGGCAAAAAGTTATGGAATTCAAGTCGATTCGTCCAAGCGTTTTCGAAAAACATGCTAACGAATTTGCCGAAAACCACGCAAAAATGGATCTGAGGCTATATCTCCGCAACAGTTTGGCAAATTGAGACGAAACTTGGTGGGTGTTATAACAAGCATGACCTGAGGCTACCTGCAGTGTTTCGGCACTGTGCCCCCTAGTGGTCAGGAGATATGAAAAATGCATATTTTTGCTTATAACTTGTGAACGGTTAGGCTAAAAATCACAAAACTGGTCTCTTTAGATTCGGTGCATCATGCCGAGTCCAACCATATAAAATTTTCCCATGTCAGCCATTTTGGCCGTCGGCCATGTTGAATTTTGTCGTAAAATGCTATATTTTACTTAACGCATTAACTTATCGTCACGAAACTCAGTGTGGTTCTTCGCCCCATGCCCTGATGGTACTCAAAAGTTTGGGGACAGCGCCACCTTTTGGTCAAACGTTATAATGAAATTTCTAAAATGCTAATAACTTTTGCTTACATTAGCCTATTGTAATCAAACTGATGTTGATAGATTCCTTGGGTCATGCCGAGATCATCGATACCAATTTTGCAATAATTGGCTAAACTTCCTGTCCGCCATTTTGATTCATGTTGAAAACCTACTTTTTCGAACTCCTCCTAGACCGTAAGTCCGATTTTCACGAAATTTGACTCGGATCATCTTCAGACCATGCTGGCAAAAGTTATGGATTTTGTGTCGATATATTTCACGGTTTTCGCTTTGGCGCATCAACGAATTGGCTGGAAAGATGCTACACTGCATCTGAGGCTGTATCTCAGCGAAACTTTGACATATTCGCACCAAATTTTGTACGTGACATTGTGACCTCACACTGACCACGCTACATAAGTTTGGTAACGGTGCCACCTATTGGTCAAGAGTAATAAACCATTAATTAATCATTAATAATGAAATTTCCAAACATGCTAATAACTTTTGACTGCATTAGCCGATTGTAATGAAACTGTTCTCAAATTATTCCTTGGGTCATGCCGACAACATACATACCAATTATGTCATAATAAGCCGAACTTTCTTTCCGCCATTTTGATTTATGTGGAAAACATACTTTTTCGAACTCCTCCTAAACCGTTTGTCCGATTTTCACCAAATTTGAATCATATCATCTTCAGACCATGCTGACCAAAAGTTATGGATTTCGTGTCGATAGACAAAACCGTTTTCGCATACCACAGCAACGAATTTGAGGCATGATACCAAAATCACAGTTGAGACTGTATCTCTGCAATGCTTTGGCATATTGACACCAAACTTTGTGTGTACCATTGTCACCTCACACAGAACACACCACATCGATTTGAAAATGGTGACACCTATTGGTCAAAATTGATAAGCCAATAACTCATATTGCTATAGCTTTATATGTGACTTTTCAGCCGTTTTGACAAAAAACATCCTAAAATGGCTTCAATTACTCATTTCTGCATACAACAGCAACGAATTTGTGGCATGACGCCATTATGACACTTGAGGCTGTATCTCTGCAATGCTTTGGCGTATTGACACCAAACTTTGTGTGTGCTTTTGTCACCTCACAAAGAACAGACCACATCGATTTGATAACAGCGCCACCTATTAGTCAAATGTGATAAGCCAAGAAATCATATTGCTATAGCTTTATATATGATTTTTCAGCCGTTTTGACTAAAAACATCCTAAAATGGCTTCAATGACCAATTTCTGCAGTTGGTCTGTTGCTTGCTTCTGTAGTGCTTGGCCCCGTGATTGCTGCTTGCAGCTATATTTATTCTTCTTCTTCTTCTTCTTCTTCCGTCGCAAAGTCAATGGCAGCCCATAGAACCGATTGCGGGAAAGTTGTATAATTTGCCACACTGATAGAGGACAGTCTCAATAGTATCCTCAGCAAATTTGGAGTCTCTAACTCAAACTCTCTAGCGCCACCACTTGTCCAAAGATTCACTTTTGAAATGCTAATAACTTTTGAACCATAAGCCACAAAATGAAAATTCCTTTTCCTCGTATTCTTTGGCTCAAGCCGAGTCGAATGAAGTCCAAAATTCAAAAATCGTAAGGTTTAGTTTTTTCGCTATAATCAATTGTTCGTAAAACCTACTTTGTCGAACTCGTCCTAGACGATTAGTCCGATTCTCACCAAATTTGGCTCAGATCATCTACAGACCATGGAGGCAAAAAGTTATGGAATTCAAGTCGATTCGTCCAAGCGTTTTCGAAAAACATGCTAACGAATTTGCCGAAAACCACGCAAAAATGGATCTGAGGCTATATCTCCGCAACAGTTTGGCATATTGAGACGAAACTTGGTGGGTGTTATAACAAGCATGACCTGAGGCTACCTGCAGTGTTTCGGCACTGTGCCCCCTAGTGGTCAGGAGATATGAAAAATGCATATTTTTGCTTATAACTTGTGAACGGTTAGGCTAAAAATCACAAAACTGGTCTCTTTAGATTCGGTGCATCATGCCGAGTCCAACCATATAAAATTTTCCCATGTCAGCCATTTTGGCCGTCGGCCATGTTGAATTTCGTCGTAAAATGCTATATTTTACGAACGCATTAACTTATCGTTACGAAACTCAGTGTGGTTCTTCGGCCCCATGCCCTGATGGTACTCAAAAAGTTTGGGGACAGCGCCACCTTTTGGTCAAAAGTTATAATGAAATTTCCAAACATGCTAATAACTTTTGCTTACATTAGCCTATTGTAATCAAACTGATGTTGATAGATTCCTTGGGTCATGCCGAGATCATCGATACCAATTTTGCAATAATTGGCTAAACTTCCTGTCCGCCATTTTGATTCATGTTGAAAACCTACTTTTTCGAACTCCTCCTAGACCGTAAG